>NW_028263372.1:19093289-19397039 GCF_051168715.1 Poecilia mexicana
ATACATTGTGTTTAGGGTTATAACCTAATCCTGTTTTTTTTTTTTTTTTTTTTTTTTTTTACCAACTGTCTCCTGTGACTGATGATCTTAACAATGATGTGCAGAAACAAAACAATGCTGACATGTTGGCAACTTGGGAGTATTTTTTTAAGGTGTTTATTGTAGTCCCAATGAATACAGGAAATAAACCCGCCTTTAAAACATCTAGTCACCCAAGCATAAAAACACCCTTTTGCAGAATTATATAATTGTAAAATTCAGTAATTAGTGATAAGGTATTATGTTGATACTTTATGGATAATTTAAGGCCATATTACCTTGCATGTGAAACTGTGATCCTTGCAAGTAAAGGCATGCCTAGTTCTTTCCTTTCTTCTTTTGAATCAAGGAAAAAAAGAAGGCGCACGTCTTTTGAAAAAAACGAAAAAAAAGCAAAAGGCCTTTTATTGTCAGTACATGTTGATTGATGCCTTGTTTGATGCCTTGTCAAAATATGTTAAAGTCATACTAAAAAGTAAACTTGTCACACTGCATTTAATTTTTTAATTCAAAATACAACAAATGACTTCTGATTGATTTGTCTTCACCTCAACACATGCTTGTAGAGTGAGATCATAACGAGGAACTATATATGTAAACAAAAACATTTTTGTTGTAAAAAAAAAAAAGAAAAAAGAAAAACAACAACTGGAAAAAAGAACCAGTCATTAGTCAGGTTCAAAACAGAGCATTAAAAGGTGTGGTAGAGCAGGTAATGAATTAACTATAGCAAGCCTGCATGAAACGAAAGTCAGCTATTTTGGAACTATGGAGCCATGACAGCTAAAAACAAAGTGCCTGAGGGGAGTCTTTCACCACTTTGCTTTTCGCAATACATTTGACACCGAAAATGTTTTAGCTCAAATAACAAGAGCTATTTGGGAATCATGGTCAGGGGTCACAATGTGTAAGTTTGCTGCATAATTCATGAGTTCATGATGAAATAGCAAAGAGGGTCAGAAAACGTTTTTAGTCAGAGGGCCTTTTCTTTCACGATTTTATTATTTCCACATGGCAGACAATGTTATCACCAACCATCTGCAGGGTGTACAGGGTGCTGCTGTGCTCGTTCTCTATGAAGTGGACTATAAGGTGCTCTAATCTGATGTTATCATTATGAGACAGCTCACAGGGGCAGCCCCTTATGGCTCCCCTAACCCTGTGGTGCTATCATAGTGAAAGAGTCATTCTGGCACCGTGGAAGAAGGTCATCACCTCCTGCACTAGCTGTGCTCAACGACCTGATGTTGCATGGTGGACAAGCACAGTCATAACGGCGCCAAGTCATCTTTTAAACAAATAGATGCCAATTGGACTTTCTCAGTCTATTTTCACTGACATGGCTGCACTTGGTCTCTAGCAGTCCAGCAGAATAGGCTCATAAATGTCTTGCCTATTTTTTCTCAGACATCCCTATGAGTTGTATCTTGCTATTCTATGTTGTAACTTGTCACATTTAAACTTACGTTGGATCTCTTTTAATTTATCATTTGATTTTTTATTTTTATTTTTTTTAAATACTGCAGCAGTTGCGGTTTCTGATAAGGGAAGTATGGCCCTTTGCCCAGGGTGCGACAGTGTTAGATGGTAGTAAAGTAATCAAAATTAAACCACAAAAAATTCAGTTGCTTTTTGGCATGTTAGTCAAAGAGGAGTGTGGTACTAATCTGTTTTTTTTTCTAAGAGTAGGCATTGTAAAAAAAAACAACTAAATACACACCAGTGTGTTAAATATGCTGGAGTTTCTGATACAAGTTTCTTTATCAGTGCTGAATGACGGCCATTTCACATTTTTTTTTCTAAAAGCCTGGATTCAAATTCATACGGCATCACCGAAAAGGCATTCTTTAAAAGACAGCATGAAATCCATTTCAGTTTTATTCTTTGTGTGAAGATAAAATATACTTTTCTCTGCTTTTAAAGCTTCAACACAAGTTAGATTGTGACAAGGATCTACAATACATGGAAAAATGAAACCAGAGCTGAGCCAAATATGTTTAAAACAATTCTTCAAAACTTCTTCTGGCTTTGCAAGACCTTAGGAGAAGCATAGTTTCCGAAAAAAAAAAAAAAGTTAAATAATTAAAATACATCTGAGGACGTAGAGGGAAGAGCTCACCCAGCAGGACATCCATGCTAGAATTGCCAATATATTGCAGTATGGCTTTCATTTTTTTACAGCTTACAATATAAGTTGAGTTAGAAAAAGTTACATTGTAAAATCGCTCGAAAAGACATTGAAAACCTAAATGTAAAAATCCTTATACTGTTTTTATACAAAGTGGTTTCGCAATTTGAAGTTAATGCTAGTGGAACCAAAGGTATTATCATGTTTCAGGTTTTGAGTCCTCCAGCCCAGTGTTTCCCAGCCCTGGTCCTCAAGACACACTGTCCTGCATGTTTTAGATGTTTCCCTGCTTCACCACACCTAATTTCAATTGATTGTTGATTAACAGGCGGCTTTTACTAAACTGCAATCATCTGAATCAGGTTTGTTAAAGCAGAGAAAACATGCGTTGGGAAACACTGTTCTAGCCTATTCTTCATGGCTTGATTTGACCCTAAGAACGGCTTCAGCCTCATCTGTCAGCTCTCAGCAGATCTATGACTTATGTTTTATGGCACCACTTGAACCTAGAAATATAGCAATGGCGTCACCTGATCTACTCCCCCACTCTTCCACCGTGGCATTTATAACCCAGACTCTGTACATGAAAACATCGATGTACATTTTAGAGAAAAAAAAAAAGAAGTTTTTAATACAATTTCTTTACTTTGTGACGCCAAGCTACAGTCTGGTTCCTCTGCACAGACAGTTTGTACCCAAAAAACCCAGACCTTGTAACACCAGATCCCCCCTCCCCCAGCAGTCAAAAGGTGGCAACATGACCCTTCCCAGGTTTCACATGACATCGAGAGACACCCAGCCATTTATTATCCCCCAATCCTACGTCACAGTCTGCAGAGAGCAAATGAGACAGAGAGAAAGCAATACTAAAAAGAGGAGGTGTGGAAATAACTACAGTCCACCCCCCTGTACATCTAACCTGGCACCATTTGAAACCACTTCTGTGTGTGATTTTATTTGGCACTAAATGGGGATTGAATTTCCATGGCCTGTATCACATTGTGCAGTGCTGTACAAGATTGCAGGGAGAGGCAGGCGGACGAGGGCAAAGTGAAAGAGAAGGTACATACATTTACCTTGTCTGTGGCTTAATGGCTCCATATGTTTGTGAGGAGAAGTGACAGGCAGAAGTGGGGTTTGAGCGAAGGCCAACACCCCCCCTCCCCGCTCCCACTGTGCACCTCACCACCTCCTCTCCCTCAGACACATGCCTCAAACCATCCTTCCCTGTATGATTGCTGTGCTGTGTCGGTAGACGTGTTCTGTCCACTTCAGCACACTAGATCGAGTGTGTAAAAGTCTCAATATTGTTAACGATTTCACTTCTACTGAAGTTGTTTTCAAATAGCTGTCTGAAAAATGTTTTCATGGCGGGCCAATGGTAATAAAAGGAAGCACAGTTTTCCTTGTTACTTGATCATAGTGATAAGTGAGATAAGAGTGTGTTTGAGTTTTTTTTTTTTCTTCTTCATCCTTGTTGTTGGGACACCATACACTTGTTCCAACCAGTTTGCATACACGCGCTTTCGCTATGCTGCCAAAGAAATCAGTCAGAAACAAACAATGTGTTGAACAATAGCCAGCTGTAAGTGTACAGCTGTGGGAACTGCCTGAGAGAACATGCCTTATGTTTTTACAAACCGACTAACTGAAATCCAGGGAAAATATGTTACATCGCCTGCAGAAGTGTTCAGACTCCTTGAACCTCTCCACATTTTGACAAATGACAACCTCAAACTTTAATGTGTTTTATCAGGATTTTATGTAGAAGCGGAATTAAAATTATACATATACTTTAGGTAAATATAAACCTATATATATATATATATATATATATATATATATATATATATATATATATATATATATATATATATATATATATATATATACCGATCTACCGAGAATATGTTGTTTTGTGAAGCCCTCAATAGTTTGCTGGTGAACTGTTTTGTGAAGCCCTCAATAGTTTGCTGGTGAACAAGCAGCACTATGAAGACCAAGAGACAAAGAGGACAGGACAGGAAGAAAGTTGTGGAGGAGTTCAAAGCAGGATAAGATTATAGAGCAATACCCGAAGCTTTGAACATCTTTGAATAAATGCAAAGTTCTTTTTGTCATTGTTGAAATAAAGCCATTTGAAGTCATGTTTGCATTTTCCCACAAACATACGACATGTGAACGAGGGTCCTCTGCTCAGATGAGACTAAAATGTAACTTTCTGGTTGACATGCAAACAATTATGTTTGGTCTAAAACTAATATGGCACGATTTCTGGAACATGTCGTCCATTGGGATGAAACCCTGTGGTGGCAGGATGGAGCTATGGAGTTACTCATCTTCAGCAGGGACATGGAAGTTGGATCAAAGCTGATGTGGGGGATGGATGAATGTTAATGCAGGGAAATCTTGGGGGTAAAACCCCCCCCCCAAAAAAAACCCTTTGTTCATATGAATGTTTTAGATTAAAGCATATTCATATGTTAGAATGACCCAGTCAAAGTTCAAGTCTACATCTAACAGAAAACCCATGACAAGAATGGGTCTCAGTAAAAGAGACACTGAAATAAAACACAAGGCTCAGACTCTGTGCATTATTAGTATAAAAATGCAGGTCTTGATGCACTCAGGTTCAATTGGTGTAATATGCATGTTTTCATGATAGACATTTAATCAAATCAACAAATCCCCCTCCCGCCCCCCCCAAAAAAGAAACTGATGCTGAATTTTCAAGGCGCTTTCCATGGTGAGACGTGTGCAGGTGGAGTAAGGAAGGGAATGGTGTTCAATGTTCCTCAATAATCCCACTCCAGTCAAACCAACTTTAGGCTTTTGTTAATGCAGATGTTTTGGCTTGAAGCCGAGGGCGCATTGCAATGTACCACATTACTGTGGCAGGATCAGCAAAGTGTCCACAATCCCTGTTGGCACTTGCCTGGAGCTGTGGGCCTGGCTCATTGTCTGAACCTGCATGCATTGTTGTCTCTCTCTCCCTCTCTGACAGGTGATAACTACCCAGTGCAGTTCATTCCATCCACAATGGCAGCTGCAGCAGCGTCAGGACTCAGCCCCCTCCAGCTCCAGGTATGTGCAGTCCTGTGACAAAGAATGCTTGGGACGCCCGCCAAGCTCAGGGCAGAAAGGATGGCTAAGCAGCTGTGAGCCAAGTAATGAGCTGCACACTAAATAATCCTGGAGACCCCCCTGGCTCGCACCCACTTATCACCTTACATATGTAATTTATACCCATTTTAAAGAAGATTTATCCCCACTTGTTCTGCCAGACAGAGGAGTTAGAAAGATAATAGTTATTAGAGAGAATGAGAATCACTTTGGTTACTTTAATCTTCTGCCAGTAAATTTATCACAGGACAATTGCCTGTGAGAAAAAAAGAGAAAAAAAAAACAAAAAAAAAAACCTTCTCATTGCTTTTGTCTAACAAAGTCAGTGCAATATTCGATTTAGCTGTGTGAGGAGAATAAAGCATAGATGAAAATCAATGTAAATATGAATGTGAGAAAGAAATAACCTGTTACAAATTATCCTCAGAGGGGCTGAGCAAAGGTTTGAGACTGTTGAGATCTGTCCCACAGCCCCAGAGGCTGCTGCAGGAATCTTCTCACGCAGCATTTAAAAGAGCTGAACCCAGGTCAGGGCTTAACCCCAGGGCATAATTCTTAATATATATAATAATATGAATTCTTCTTTTACAGTCATTCGTAATATTATTACAAAATAAGCAGAGAAACTATAGGGTATTTCAGTCTGTAGTACATGTTTTTTTTTGGGGGGGGGTGTCTTTGGTTTTACATTGATTTATTGTTCTGGTTTAACATTTAGTTTTTCACAGAATTTTTTTTCTCTGAATGGTTATGTTATGACTTTACTGTTGTCATTTAAGTTGTGCATTCCTCTTCTAATCATAGCAGATTTCCTTTTCTATTTCCTTTTCTCTTTATTTTTTTGCATGTGTTGAGGTGAAGTTGTTTATTAATGGTCACACTTCCCTGAGTCAGCAGGTATTTCAATATATAGAGTTATCTTAATGTACCCTGCTAACTGCACCCCACTGTTTACTGTTTACTTGTTGATTTTTTTTTATTTTATTTTATTCATTTATTTTTTTTTGCCCAGTAGCATGTAATTACTTCGGGAGGCTTAAAGACTTCCTCATCTATTTTGAGAGAACAAACCTAATCTTAGTTTCTGGATTGGTGATAATGATTGTCTTCATAAGACCTTTTGAGCATTTATTTGCATAAAAATATAAGAGAAGATACGGGGATCTGATTGACAAAATATGTATTTAAGTGGTTTTTTGGGGTTCCCTAATTGTTGGGTTCTCGTGCAGATCTGAGTAATTGTAGATCTTATTTCTGTGCAAATTTGACTTCAGTAAATTTCTCTGGAAACAAAAGAAGGAAGTGAGAAATTAAAGAGCATCTTTTCTAAGATGTGGTTAAGTGGCCACCGCGGCAGAGTTGACATGGAGTTTTTCACTGCTGTAACCTGTGATGCTCGACGGCAATGCGAAGTATGCAAAGACTGAATAGGAGAGCCCAGCAATAAAAGGTGAAACGACATGGTGTTTGTCCTTCTGAGGCTACCGCTATCAATGCTAACGAGCCTTGGCAAGTTCTAACAATGCATGCAGCCTGCTCTGAAGAGCCATGCGTCATTATGCAGCCACAGGGAGAGCCGTCGGAAGGATGGAAGGTTCTGAATGAGTCTGCTCATGTAAAAAGTAAAAGATTAAGGCTGCTTCAGAGAAAGTGTTTCTGCAGTGAATGAGCTGGTGCAGCATGGTGAAGTTCACAGGAAGGGAGTGTCAGTTTAGATAGACAAACACAAGTCTATTTATAGGGGCGTGTTAGGTCAGATGAGACAGACATATATCTGAGGTCGGGCAGAGAAGGGCAGACGGGTCTAGAGAGTCATTAATTCTGATTATGTGTTTAACCCTGGGAATGGGCAAAAACAGTGCCTCCAAGACCATGACTTGGCTGACCTTTACAGAACACAGTAAACAAAAAAAGAGGTGCATTTTTCATTAATTGAACTCTGTCAGCCCGTCACATATTCCATCCCGCTGTCTGCTATTTACTCTGCGGAGATTCCCCCTCAAAACAGTGAGGCAAGTCAAACATGCCCTTTAATACATTGCTGAGATCAACAAACCACGTGACTGCCACCACTTCCTCTACAAAGCACCAGGGGACTTGCTATGATTAAAAACACCATATCAACCCAGACATGAAATTAAGTGAGAGTTGTTTTCTCCCTGCTAGACCTATAATAGCACCATCTCCTTTTTTTTTTTTTTTAGAAACAAACTTGTTAAAAGTTTTCTAAAATGGGAAGGGAAGTCAGAAAAAAGTTCCTGATTTTTAAATAACTTCATAAAATAACTCAGAGAACATGTTGGAAATTAAAGGACCTCTTTGAATACATTATATCCTGTGCTCTAAAGCAGTTCGTAACCGCTGAATATTTCATCAGATGCCGCAAAACTATGATTTTAGATGTGCTGATTTCATTCTTTGCATTCCATTTTATGCATAAGGCACTTTTTCCATATTAACCACTGGAGCAAAGGATTACTTCATTTTCAACTCCAAAGCCATTGTTTATCTTCCCTATATTCTTACACACTAACAGAAACAATATCCCACTCACATACAGCTGAATAAGCAGCTCCCACTAATTAAAATATCTCCTCCTGTCACCTGTCAAGCAAGGTATAATTTTCACCAATTTACTCAGTTTAGATTGTGCAATATATGAACCTTTAAACATTATCTTATTGGTGGAATTAATTCCCACAATGTTATGGAGGTAATGTGATCAGCCATCCGGCCAGACAAGGCTGACCGCTCCGTCAGTCTTAATGTTTGCCGCACAGGCTCTTCACAATCTCCTCTGTCATAACAGTCTGGGTTCCTCCTCCGGTTCCCTGCCTTCTTCTCTCAAAGAAAAGAGTAAAATAACGTCGAGGTAACAAAGGCTTAGAGCTGATGGATGTAAATGAATCTTCCATGGCGCGTTTGAGTGTTGGGAGGCTGTAATTTGCTTGTCAATACAAGGTGGTAGCATCACTCCGGCGGCTGACAGTCGGCGAGTGGCTGTCACCAGGCGCTGCTGTACCGCGGGGCAATTTCACTCAATGCTTTCCTGACAGATTGGCTCTGGTCCGCAACTCACAGGAGAGAAGGCGGGTAAACTATCCCAGCGCGACATGCCCCTCTTCATTAGTGCCCGCACAGAGCCAGGATGAGCCCGGGACCAGCAGGAAACAATAGCTCCACGCTCGCCTGTCCTTCATTGATTACAGCTGACATGCCTCACCTAAAAGAGGAAATTGTGCTTGGATTGTGCCCCACCAATCTGTCGGGACACCAACTATATTCAATTCAGCAAGGAGACAAGAAGGGGATTTTCCTAACTCTACAAAAGAATTTTCTGTCTGGGACAGCATTTAATTTGCTGTTTGTACACTATCCCTCGCATCAGTTACCAAGTGAAAAACTATTTACTCCGAGAGAATGTGAACTTAATGCATCAACCGCCGTCTTAACAGAACAAACAAACAGTGGGGACAACCTTCAACGCAGCTCTGTTTTGTATCACAGAAATCGGACATTTGAGTCCCAGCCATTTACAAGTTAAAAGTATCATTGGATTAAGCCAAACATCTGGGTTCCCTGTATGTAGTATCACTCTTGGACTAAATAAATAGAGAGAAAGCTTCTGCTATCACTCAGTCGGGCTCCAATTTTCTCTCTCTTGCTTTCTTAGCTCCTGTATTGCTTTTCCAGTTTCCAATCCGCAGCTCAAACTACCTCTAAGTGTTTTAGTTTGTGGATTTCTCTCTTGTCAATTACCATCACCCTTTTCTTTTTTCATTCTTCTGCGCTTCCTCTCCTGAATTGTCCAAGCTCGCCATATCCTCCTGCTTTACAGTACTTGAAATCGAGCTGCTTGAGATAAGACGTAGAGGAACATTTGCTGTGGCACCTCTCTTACAGGCCCATGATAAAGCTGAGCCCGTCCTCAGCCCCGTGCTGCCACCGTAAAGATGAAAAGCAGCCCATACGCTTAACAACAAACCGGGACCACATCTCGAGCAGACAGACACATCTGAAGGAGTACACGCAGGCTTAGACGACTGCAGCGATAAGAAAGAGTGTTGCACAGTCAGGGACAAACAGGAAGAAAGTGGGAGAGCAGCAAACCGCACATTATCTTTTGTTTGGATGTAAATGCCTGTGTGGTACAGATGTGGAGAAACGCTTCTATCATTAACAACTGAAGCACTTTTGACTTTGAGAGAGAGGAAGAGAGGAGGAGGAGGGAGGAAAAGAGGGGCATACTGTAGAGAGCAGCTGTTTCTGTGTTTATGAGCAAAGAAGTCGGGTCTTTGAAGGTAACCCAGAGCAGAGCAGCAGAGCTAGAGTGAGTGGAAGGTTGGCTAATAGGACAGCAAGGTGAGCAGCTGGATTGAGGCAGTGGTGAACAGAGGGACAGATGGACAGATAGAGTTGATAATGCAGTGAGCAGCAGTGAATGGGAGGGCTGGCTCCAGGGGCCACAGGCCTTGAAGTAACCACATTCATGAAACGATGTTGCGTGTGCGTGTGCGCGTGTGTCTGTATCGAAGAGAAACTTACAGAAAAAGTGTTTATACATATATAGTTGTAGGATAGAGAGACAGAGGAAGGCCAGGAGGAGGGAGGAGGATTGGAGTGGAGCAGGTTGGGCGCCAGCAGATGAAACAGATGTTGAGCCATACTGGAAAGCATCGGCACAGTGCACCAGGACGCCTTTCTCCACTCCCGACATCTGGGCCTAGCTTGGGTCAGCCTGCGTGGTCGCCCTGGGCAATGAGCCTGTACAAGCCTTGTGGCAAACGGAGCTGGCGCTGCGCTGCCTTTTAAATGGTTTGGTGCACTGAAGCACAGTTAATGCTCTCATATCCAGTCTAGTGCTCAGTGCCCAGGCTAAACAGAGGTGATTGAGACACTTACACGCAGACTGCCACACAAAGACGTTAGGATCTCTAAGAATGTGCTGCAAATAAATTGTGCTTAATCTACCTTAAGTAAAATATGCTTTTGAGTTTTGCATGTGCAACGTACGACTTTGTTGCCAACATGAAAGATGCAACTGCATTTTCTTTGTGCACTTCAGAGAAGCGATAGGAGATTTGCATTTCAATCTAAACCGTTATTTCAATGTGTTAGACAAAAATTGGTCATTGTCAATCACAAGCTATGTACCTAATATGTCTAACATCATCAGCAGAGTTCACAATCTGAGTTTAACATCGCAAGCAGATAACTGAACCTCTCCGTTTAACCTCTGCTGCCTCCAGAGGGCTTGTTTTTAATTATCCGAGGCTAACATGCTGACCTTGGGTGTGTTTGCACACACTTTAAATCTATGGCCCCTGAGATCTGCCACGTTCTGCAGGAAAATGGGCAATGACGGGGTCAAAATTGAGTCCCTAGGTCTTATGTTTGTTTACAATTTCTAAAGTGCTAAATTACCAAGACATAAAAAGAGGAGAAATGTATTGAAAGAAAAGTAACAGAGCACAGTCAGAACATTGATCTCAGTTCAAACATTAATAATATGAAACTTTTTCCGCCCCAATTGGAAGTAAATATCAAACGGGGTAACGATAAATCAAAGAACGTCAGCTAAGGGATGCAGGCATGTCTTCAGTCTTTAGAGATGCTTTGTCACATTTAACAAATGGTTTTGGTTGCAACTCAAGCTTGGTCCTCATATGATTTCTTACCTTGTGTGAGAAGTTCTGAAATAAACCATTTTATCTCTGACAAAAAAGCATTTGTTTTTCTTGATTGTATTTATTGTTCGTTGGATTTCAGAATATGCCTAATCACAAAGGGAGCCCGGGCCTCTCGCACAGTGACACTGACCTGCTAATCAAAGCCAGTTTCCTGACTGTGTGGTATTTGAGGCAAAGTCGAATTAAGCTCTCTTTCCGGGACAATAAAGTTCTTCCCACTCAAGGTCGGGTTATGCCCAGCATAAGGCCCGTTGGCAAACATCTGTCAAGCAGACATCTGCTAAGATTTCCACGTAGCCTGGAGTGACAGACACTGAATGAAAACACAAGGAAGTTTCTTTCCTTTTCCAGAAAAAAAAGATTCTTCACTTTTTGCCTCCCCTTGACACACAAAATTCCTCTATCGCCAAGTCTCGTCTGGATTGGGAAGAAATTGGGGTTAGGTCGACTTCTGTGTCTCCCATCCTGGACAAAAGGCTGTTTGTCAGAGAGGTGGAGGCAGCACTATCATTGTGGGAACATAATCAGGCTGTCATTTCCGCTGCCCATGTGCTGTTGTTATCCCTAGGTCCCCTCGAAGAATGGACCTTTTGTGCTTGAGTGGGAGTGATAAAGTTTCTCAGAAGAGCACATATGGGTTTATACCATGAGATATTTACATTGACTTCATGCTTTATATTGCTTCCCTCTTCATTCAAACCAGCAAAGGTGAGGACAGCAGGGGCAAGGTGGCCTTTTTTTTTTTTTTTCCCCGAACACCGTTTGCACAACTGCAGCAGATCAAAACACAAAATGAGATAAAGTTTATTAACTGGCACTGACGGAACAAGCTGAGCATTTTACCTCCTAGACTGAGGAGGACAAGCAAGGTGAGCCGGTTAAGGAACCCTGCCTGTTCAAAGTGAGATCTAAGGCAAGGATGTGAAGGAACACATTTTTTGAGACAGTAGCTCTTTGTGTCGAACTTGTGCCAGTTGCCCCAAGACACATCTCAAGTCCAATCATGACACGCATCACGTGATGGAAAGTCTAAGCACTGTCAAATTATACAACTCTCCGTGCAAAGAAAATTATGCATCCAGTCTTGTCGTGTTTTATTAAGGGGTTTTCTATTTTTGAATGGTTAATAATAAACACAAACACAACTTAACTGCAAGGCATTACATGGTGTAGTTACAGATTCCAGAGTCGAGTAATCATCCCAGCGATGTGCATGTAAGTCGAGTTTTCAGGGTCAAAACGTACTCCCAGCCGATGTTAGTAATGTAATTTTGATTATATTAGTCCTCTTTGTGCAGGTTCCAAATGCTTACAATGTGTCTAATATATTCTGTGATGGCAACAGCTGAAGGTGCTTGTGGGATGAGGGGGTTGGTCCCCGATGGCTGGGCAGAGACAAATCACAAGCCAGAAACTTCAATAGTGAGCTGCGTAGGTCTCTGTGCTAACACACTTGCATCCAAGCAGCAAACTTTTCTCTGTGATGAGTGGAAAATAGGGGCTCCAAGTGTTTTGAGTGAAAGCCATCTCTGTATGGTTTTTAAGACTGCTGTCTCTCTCTGGGTTCAGCCTTTGAAATACAGTTAAGACCTTTGAAGAGGGTTCAATGCCAGCCTCATGGAAAGGGAGGAAAGACGTAGAAGAAAGAGAAGTGGGGTGGAGGGATGAAGGCAGACACAGAGGCAGAGAGGGAGAGGAAAAGAGAGAATATAAAACTTTGAATGTATGCTGGATTTGGATGTGAACGCCTTGCTGGTTTCTCCCACCTCCCTACAGCAACTGTACGCCGCCCAGCTTGCCAGCATGCAGGTGTCTCCTGGAGCCAAGATGCCTCCTCTACCACAGCCCCTCAACACCAGTGGGCCCATCTCTCCATCATCTCTGAAGAATGACAAAAGTTCTTCAAGCCCCATCACTCAAGTAAAGGTACAGCCCGCAGTTTCTTTTAACCAACTCACCAACCAGACCAGGCCTCATGCGATACTTGAGATAGCCTGACCCAGATGTTGTTGTCTTAATAAACTAGCTGCTACAATAGTCAGCAACTCGAACATTAAAACCAACTGGTTGCAGGCCGGGCCGCCGTGGGGCCATCAATCTGAGGAGCTTTAACAAGGCTCCCTCTCTTACAACCAGAACTTTGTGGATGTGGTTGCTATAGTGGTGGCAACTCCAAGTCAGTAATTTTTGGAACACATGTTATTCCACAAAGTCAGGTCCTTTTTTTTAAGCTAAGATGGAATAAACCCATTACACCAGCGCGTAACAACCGTAGACAAAAGCACAGCAACAAGTGAGATCAGCAACCTTTATGTTTTTCTTATCCCTGCAAATAAGCCAAACGCAGGATGTGTGTTCTGCTTCTGTATGGTATGACTTGACTCAGCCTTCATGCAAAGAAAAGGACACATTCATCATTCTTGCTCACTAAGACCATAATCAGAAACATATGCCCATTTGAAGTAGTTTAGCTTAATAATATCACAATGGAGGAGCACCATAAATCATGGTGGGAAACCACTTGAGCTTTTCTTTCATTTTGCACTAAAAGACACACACACGGACACATACCCATTCAGGTCCCCTCCCTTCTTGGTTTTCCATTTAACTTTATTCAGCTGTAATTTGTTTAATTCTCACTTCATCAGACCAGATTGATGTTTATACGTCCAGTTTTAACACGACCACATTAACGTTTCAATTCGAGGAGCATAGAGTTAGGGTTTCCACTTTAAAATGAATTAAAATAATTATTAAACATGTTTTGGCATCCTTCCTTCTCTCTCCACACTCCAGTGGAATCACATTGCCTTCAGTTTTGTTTGTATGTTTTCAGCTTCGCTGCTTTGCAAACTGTTTCTGGCACTGTAATAACACGGCCCCGGGACACTGTGCTTCAACCATATGTTTTCCCAAGTAGACACTTGGGCTCTTAAAAGAAACAGAACATGACGACTTAAGTCTTCATTTGAATTCATACTGTGCTGCGAATGAAGAAATGTTTATACTGCGCAATCCACCGGTACATTGCGATTCTGGACTGAAATCAGGAAATCACCCATCAATTGTTTAATGGAATTCAAAATTTAGTGGTAAAATTAGTGGTAAAATGAACTTGTCCTTATTTACCCTTATTGGTGCCAATTTCAGTTGATTCAACCTTATTAATTATTGCTCTGATTGTACATATGGACAGGTTTGGGCAAGTAGTCTTGTCTTTCCCATATTAAAGGGTGGCTAAAAGAAACAGACCTCTATGTTATCTTGTATTTATACTCCTTGGAAACATCAAGTAAAGGATTACTAATTAACATTTCCTCAATAGCAATCAACTTGCAGAACTAACATGCATTAATCAAATTTCTTCAGTTACATTTGTTTAGTAGGAGGTGTAATGAGTGGTAAAAAAGTGAGTTACTGTGATTTTCATGCGTGAAATAAGTTCATAGATGTTTAAACTTATTTGCTAAGGATGGTATTAAAGGTGCAGCATGTAGCTTTTATAAAAAAAAAAAGATTTTAACATATTGGTTATAACTGTCACTATGTTGTGACAGAATGTAAAGAGACGCATAATCTGTGGGAAAAAAATCAATCTCCTCCCTGAACAATTATTGCCGTCTAAAGAAATGCACTGCAGTTACATGCTGCAGCTTTAAATGTGGAGGATTCTGTACCAGGCTTATTCTTGCTTGAGGTCAATGTGCCTAATATCCTGTTGTATGATTAAATAAGTCAAGCTAGTAACCAACATATAATGTATTTTATAAATAAGTTATAAAGGCTTGGCTCCCCTTGGTAAATGACTTTCACTTGGTTCAAATTTTCAACATGGAAAGTCCTGCTCTTCATATTGCATTTGTAACAGGTCTAAAAAGCCACAACCAGTCAAGCAGCACAAAACAAATACATCCTCCTTTAACTTCAGCTAAAAGCCAGATTGCACTTTATATTTTTTTTAGAACCGGACATATCAAAGCGTACGATAAAAACCAAGTATGCACAAATGAGGAATGAAATTAGAAAACAAGTTAATGAAGTAGATAATGTAAGTCGACATCTGATGAATGGAACAGCTGTCTTTGATCATTGGCACCGCTGTTATCTGGTCATTATTTATTCTTCGAACCAGAGTGCAGACACAGAGAGCGGGGAGGAGGAGAGGCAGAACAGATGAAGATGTACAGAGAGACAGAATCTGCTTTAATTAGCGTGAACAAAGGCGCCGGACGACTGCGAGGAAGATCGCAGAGGAGAAAAAGAGGAGAGGAAAGGGATGAGGGAAGAAACACAAAAAGAAGGGGGCATCAGGAAGGAGCTGTTGGTCAGGATAGAGGTTCTGTAATTAACAAGAAACAGAGGAGAAGAAGCATGCAGTCTGGGAATCCAGAGCTCCTCCAAGAAGGGGAGGGAGGAGCCCATTCACATCTGTCTTCTTTCATGCTCCTATCTCTGCTGCCGTAGGAGGAGGGAACGCAGCCCCTCAACCTGTCTGCTCGGCCAAAGACGACAGAAATGGTCAAATCTCCGACATCCCCAACATCAAACCTGTTCCCAGGCAGTAAAAGCAGCCCTAACAGTCTCATTGGCAAAGGCGGGATCCCCAGCCCGCTTGGAGGAGGCCTCGGCCGGGGTTTGTCTTTCAAAATCACTCCACAGTTGCTCACGTTCAATTGCTGAAACGGCTGTTTTTACGATGCAGTGAACTAATTGTTCTGTCTCTCGGCGTAGACATTCTGTCCACACTAAACTCCACCGCGTTGTTCGGGGACCAGGACACAGTGATGAAGGCGATCCAGGAGGCTCGGAAGATGAGGGAGCAGATTCAGAGGGAGCAGCTGCAACATCACCAGCAGGGCATAGACGCGAAGCTGTCTGCCCTCAGTTCAGTGGGCCTCAACCACTGTAGAGTTGATAAGGTCAGAATCAACGTCATGTGGTCCATTTTGTCCCTGGTTTAGGCCTTATCCACAACATTTTCCATTATATAGCAAGAAATAAGGAGCTGTGTCTGGCAAAAAAATAAGTGGGGAAAAAAAAAGAAACTACTGAAGAAACTGGAACATTTTTAGACAGCAGTAATTCTTAAGTCTAATCATTTTCTTTAATCAACATCCAGGATGGTCGTATTGATAAGAGCTGGCAGAGACTGGTTGCACATGTGTATTTACTCAAATTAGCATGAATGTGTTACTGTGTGCATGCTCAGAGGCTTCTGCGTTGTTGATGTTGGTGTGAGGGCCGTGACAGGCCATGGCAGTGCCCGGTGTGGGTTAAGAAAACTCTGAAGTCTTTGCCCAATTAAAGCCGACTTGCAGCCCTCTCTGTCCCCTGACACGGGATGGGGCTGCTTTGTACCAGGAGCACACACTCCCAGGGATTCCCTTTAAAAATATCTTCAATCGATGAGTCAATCAAGGAAAGAAAAAAGCTGTCCTCTTCTCTTCAGCTTGATGCCATGTTGCCAGTTGGCTGTGAGGAGCAGGCAGAAACTGGGAGCGATGCTCATTAATATTTCAGCACCTGACACTTTCAACCAACACCCTCAACTAGGTCAATGTATATGTAAAAAAGTCTATGAATATCTATTTTGATTTTCTCCTAATTTCGTGTTTGGAAGAAATCACTGCCTCTGCAGGTGGCAATCAGCTATGTCCTTACTGAAGTGCAGCAGATGAATTGAAACGACAGGGATGAACCCTCTCTCTGGTGTTTACTCCCTGACCACAAGAAGGAGTTTACAATAAGAAATCAATCCATGAACTCACTTTGACTCAAAGAAACAGCTTTATCAATTTGGATTAAATTTGGTTATCCAAGCAAACTATTGCAAAAAATGGCTTCCTATTTTTTTTTTTTTTTTTTTTGAACAGGGATGTCTTTAACAGAAAGCCTTTCATGCAAGTCCTCTTTTTCCAGATTCAGCTGCAGGAGTTGGTACAGCTGCCTTTCTTTCTCACAATAAAGGTGTGCCTGTGGTAAAAAAAAAAAAAAAAAGCAGTAAAATCTGCCATGACATGACAGCATTAACTAAACAATGTCTTTTTTTCACAAGCAACACACTGACAAGTTCATTGTCCTTAGTAAGCAGAGCTTAACAGCCTTTACAAAAACAAGAACTTCCCATTTATACTTCTTAGAGACTTCTCAGGCGTTTTATCTGAATTCTTGACTGAACCTGTTCTAAAGACAATGTTAAAATAGTTGTTGGAAGAATTGCTGTGTGTTTTGGTGTGTATGTGTTTGCGGAACATTTAAATGAAATACCTATAGCACAAAAGAAATCTGCAGATAATTAGCAACTTTGAAACCATTTTGATGTTTCAAACATTTTTTTTTTTTCTTTGCCAAGATCTACTTAAGACAAAGCAGCAGAGGTAACGTTTATGCACTTAAATTCATAAAAAGAAACAGGGTAGCTGTCATGCCACAGAGTTTTACTCAGGTTCTGTAGTATTGTGTGCAGTCTGAAAGGTGGTGGGTCCAATGACTTTTGAATTCTTTGCTGTAACGAAGGTTGTTTTTAACCACTAATTCATCTCCATCATCTCAAACAAATCTGCCAATTATTCTCTCACCGAGGACATTAACAAAGACCATTCTCTTTTTTCAGACCATTCTCTTTACACCTGAGAAATGGCTGTTAAAAACAACCATGCACATTTTAGCAAATTGTTTTTACCATGTCAGGATGTCTAGTTGTGTCGAACTTTGCTTCACGGGTGCAAAAGTTTATTTTTTTCACCAACACATTATTTGTTGTGGACAAGCAGCTACCCCATACCCAAACTCGTGAAAAACTTTCTTCATTGTCCACATCTTAGCAAGGCATTGCCATACATTAGTTCAAATGATGCGGTTTCTGCCAGGACAGTCTTGTGGAGATAAGCTCTATTAAGTCAGCTAAAAGAATTGCCCCCATAATCTTCATCCTTTGGCCGCAAATAAAGGACGGCGAGTTATAATTCAGCTCTTAAATGAGAGCGGCGAGAGAGTCTTTTGCTGATGCAACAAGCCAACAGAAAGGCTCAGATGGTTCAGATAAAAGCTTTCACTTTAGTCAGTTTCAGAATATTAATATTTTAAGGAAGCTCCTCACCTGACATAAATATGGTGTGGTCTTTAATAGCTCCCCTTTCAGTCTCTTGTTTGGAAGTTTATCATAGTGAGAGCTTACATGAAGAAGATTCTGGAAGGTAACATAAATGGGATTAAGGAGAGGTTAAGATCATTCAGTGTGGCTGTTAGAGGGGGATATTAAATATTGATTTATCCCGCTGTAATGACCAGGCAGAGGAGTGGGTCTAAGTGCTGCTTACAGATAGATCAATTCATCTTTTTCATACAAAGTGTATTTGAAGAGTACAATGCGTTCCTCCCCGGCCTTCATCTCGTCTTCCCTCTCTCTCTTGCCTCTGACCTAGGAGAACGTGGGGTAGATCGGACTTTGTTCAGCAGTATATAAGCCTTTAACCTGAGGACATGTAAAATATTCATGCATTACAAGAGCGGGTTTACTTGGTTGTCTTTTTATTTGTCTGTTTTTACTATACCCCATCAGTACAATAAAACCTTTTACAACCCTTCTGCAATTTACCTTTTTGAAATATTTATCTAAAGGTATTATTGTCTGCAGAGGGCAATTACTTTGTTCCATTATTTACAATCTCTTCCTCACCCGCTGGAAGCTTTTACCTAGAATGCACCAGCAGATCTGCAGTCACACACAGCCAATGCAAGGCCATCTGTAATGAACTGAATTGTTTCCTTGTATGCTGGACAAACATTGAATATCTGTGTGGCCAAATTTTCATTACAACATTCAGAGCCTCTAGGAATGTTTAGTAAAAAACACACAGATTGTTCAGCAACCCTCACTTAAAAATTCAGACTTATGTTTCAGGAAAATACAAGTAGCTTGAGTTGTCCTGTTGTTATGAAATAGTAAAAAGCCACATATTCAATCTTATAATTATTTTTGGATAACTAGAAAAAAAAAACATAAACTCATGAGACATGTGATTTGAAGCAAATAAAGTTTTAGCATCCATAAAAAAATTCTAGTCATTTGTGACTGAGCGAAAAAAAACAACTTTTATTCAATATTTTAATCTCCTAGACACCATCCTTTATTTTGATCTACATCTACATTATTAGTGATCAAGTGTATAATATGGCAGAATTGGAAAAAAAAAAAAAAAAAAAAAACAGAAAACAGTAACATTGCCAAAAAAAGCTCACCCTTGTGGTCAGTGTTGTGACAGAACTCTTATTTTTCTGGTAAAACTTCGTTTTGACTGTGACGCATCAATTTCTCTGACACTAAAACGAATAAAACACAGAATGTGTGACGTCCATTAGCTAGCTAGTCTGAGGTAAATTGTATTCTTCTGCTGACAAGTCCCTAACTGGAATCAAAAGGGGAAAGGTCAGTGTATTAACCTATTGAGCTGCCCTTTCTGCCCTACAGCACCAGCTCTCCTCAGTATTGATGACTACAATTGTCCATTTTTTGTATCCCAAAGCTCAGCCTGTAAATATTCAAGTGGAGATTACACCTGTGCTTCACAGAATCCACACTCCTAACCTATTGGTTGTAGTTGCTGCACTGTTCCCCCCTGTGTGTGTGTGTGTGCGCGTGTGTGCGTGTGTGTGTGTGTGTGTGTGTGTGTGTGTGTGTGTGCGTGTACGCGCGCATGTGTTTGTATATGCGTGTGCATATAACCACATGTAAGTGTTTGTATGCATGTGATGCCAGGGCTCTATTCAGGCAAAGCCCTCACAAAGACTTTGAATATAATCTTGTCTGCTTTGCAGCCCTGGAAGCAATTTTCTGCTCCTTTTCGACTGCTGTCTTGGAAATTGCAAACCAAGGCATTTTGGCTGCAGTGTAAATCCTTGGCATACAAGGGTTTGCCCATCCAAATTAGATTATGCTCAGCTCGCAGGCACTGGCTGCAGCCAGCAATTGCTATTGTGAAGATTGCTTACATTAATGCTTTGTCCAATTGTTCGCCTTTTGCCAAAAGAATAAAAAATAATGCAAAAGTGTGTCTGCGCAGATGTGGGACTGTCCTGAGTCGAGCCTTTTGCTTCCGTCGAAAGCATGGAGGCTGCATCTTTGTGGGTTGATTTGGCAGTATTTTCCCAGCCTCCTTTTAACAAGATGAATTTCTTGCTCTCTACAGTCGCTCAGAAATGCTACTGACTCAAGTGGGTGAAGGCTATGATGCTCCTCACCAAAAGGTGCTCACGAGAAAGAATGAGGCAAAGAATGTACTACAGAAAACTATTTGCAGTCTGTGGTGTTGCTGAAGTTATGCTGGAATCACCATAGAATCTTCTCGGGGCTTTGTCAGTGTGTGAAAGTGTTAGTGCAGCAGTGTGTAATATCCCGCTGTTAGTTACTCATAGGGTTTAAAAAAGGGTAAAGCCTGAGGTCCATCTAATATTAAGTGCATCTGTTGTGCACGAATTGAGGATTGAGAAATTGTCACAGCAATGAGATTGACAAATAACACATTTTAATTCATAGTTTATGTCAATTTATTTAGAGGAAATCACGACTTTGTTTGATCTCATTAAATGATCAACATTTCCTCAAAAAGGAGCCTGTGTTCCCCTTGAAAGAAATGAGGTGATGCCCTGACTAAGCAAACGGAACCAGAATAGTTTTCTGTTTTCGCTCTGTGATACGTTAGAACAGATGCCAGCCTTTTGTGGCCGCTACTGTTGATTCTGTCACTGCCTGCATTAGCCTCAGCAAACGGACAGCTCTGGGTAGAAAAAGAGCAAAAGCCCCCATGAAAGGACCTGCGGGTTTACCGCATGCCTGGATGTACTTAAGATTTAAATTGCTCTAAACTACTGGAAAGCTGCAGACTTATAAATAACATGGTTACAATAAAAATATAAACCAGATGAGGAGGCGAACTGCGAGAAACTGTTACCATGGCGAGGTGCCGTCTTTGTTTCCGGCGGGACCGGGACGGATTGTGAAGGGCTTTAGCCTCCAACCCTCAGTCTTCTGTCAAGAGGTTTAGAACACAGTGGTGACTGACGCCCACTGCACTGTGGTCTGAACTGTTGCCTTCAATGTACCACATGCCAGGTGTGTAATATAACAAGTGCCAGAAATGGACATTATCAGATATAAGTTGCAATTTATGGTTTTGCAGCTGTTAGAAACTCCTAAAATGAAAGCCTAAACACTAGTCGATCATCCGCTTTCCAGAGTGACAGAGAAAAGAAGACAAGCATGAAGAAGAATCTCAATGTGGAGCAGTAACTCTTGTCAGATATGAAGTAGGTGTCAATATTCCATTAATTCACTTAAGATTTTTTTTTTTTAATGAAAGAAAAGAAAATGCAGCAAGATGAATGTTTTGTCGTAAACTTACAGTCCTGCGAAAATAACTTACCCTAACAAGCAAGATACTGGGAAGAAACGGTATTGGTGGATATTTCCAAGGATGAAAATGCTGCTGACCAAAAAGAACATCATTCCATCAGTCAAACACGTTGGTGGTAAAATGGTTGCACCATTTTGTCTCTTCACAAAATTCCTGAAAGTGAATGTCTGTCCTTCAGGTCAGGCACACCTAGATTGCGCCGCAGGACAGTGTTCGACAGAACACCAACAAGTTCAACTCCGAACGACTAAAAAAACAAAATAAAGTTGGAGTTACTTAGTCAGAGTCTGGATTTAAATCTGATTGTAGTGCTGTGGTGTGAGCCTAAGCAGCTGTCCACACTCATAAACCCTCCAATAAGCCTTAAATATAACAATTCCTCAAAAGAAGGGTGGGTCACATTTTCTTCATGAAGACCTAAAAGACTCATGCCAGTTACTGTAAATACTTGATAGAAGTTTTAGCTGCAGAGGGGCTAATTATTATTTCACTGGCTGCTTTGGATAGTTAGTTTAAATGTTATTTTTTTCTTTTTCCCCTGTTATTCATTTGGTTAATTTTTTATGTGTTAAATGAAACCGTCGTTTGAAAACGGCATTATGAGTTTACTCATACTATCTATGTCTGTCTCCTATAAAGCATCGATGTGTGTATGTGAGTGTATTTAATAATTATTTTGCATAAAATCTATTTTAGTTTTAAAACACTTGAAATAAATTATCTCGGACCCTGCTGCTCTATCTGTTGGATACAGTTAAGTATCTGTCCCCCTTTGCTTAGTTTTTAAACGAGTGCTTAGTTAAGAGTTTAATTGACACAATTGCAGAGAAACTTTCAACGTATGCGTTTCATCAGGTATTTTTAAGATGTTGCGGGAGAAATTGTACGTATGAAGAAAGGATCAACATGAAAAGAACAAACTCTCCCCCGGTCTTCACAGCATCCACCTGACTGCTCAGTGTAGATATTTTTTTTCAGATCTATTTGAACAATCTCAGGCCTATTGCTCTCCCATAGCCTCAGGTTATTTACAGACGTGAGAGAAAAGGAGTGTCATGATTGGCAGTGCTTTGCCGAAATCCAGGGCAAGAGGAGTTACAATACACAGGGCCGTCCGCCACCCGCCTCTGCCCAGAAAACGCCCTGTGGGCAGAGCAGAGGGCCTCGAGCGCATGTTCTGTGGCCAGCCAGATTAAAGCTTTTCTTCGCAACATTGACAAGAGCCCTTTTGGGTTCCCTCGCCCAAGAAGTTCCACAGATTCGGCTATCTATTCCTCTTTCTACTTCTCTCCCTTCCTCTGTGACTCACAGCCTCTCTGGCTCTCCTCACCGACTTCACTTGCCAGCTGAAGTCATGTGCAGCTTAAGAAGTCCTACATCTGTTTCTAAACTTCACAGACAAAAGGCTGCACAGGCAGGGCAGAGGAGACTGTTGTGGGTGGCAGTCCTCCACTGCAGCTCGGAGCGCACTGCTGTAATTTTACTTGCGGTATGGGGAGCTGCATGCTGAAGTCATTTAGAGGAGTGACTGGTAGCTTGCCAGCTGTTTGTGGTCGAAAGGGAGGGGTATAATGTGCACTGTTACATCTTTTGTTTCCTGATTCTTTATCTTTATCTGTTTTTACCAACATTGTTTTGTTTTTATGTTCTCTTTGGGTTAAGCGACAGCTCTTTCGCATATATTTTCTCCCGGCTTTAATTCTCAGCATCTCTCCCTCTGACTCTGCATTATAAATACAGTTTTTATATTAGCCATACACTGATGGGCCCGCGTTTCCCTGCCTCCTCGTCTCTTCCCGTGGCAAAAAAAAAAAAAAAAAAAAAAAAAACACTTCCCCCAGATACTGCATGTCCTTTGCTACTCCGCTGTGTCAGAGTGATCAGTAAAAATTTAATGACACTATAAAATAATAAAACTGCCATTAATTTATCACAGCACTTGATGCGTGGGCAGTAAAGAAGCATTAGTTCACTGAATATTTTCCAGCCCTAAAACAAAAACCCCAGTGCTGTGCAGATAACTTATGGCCCTAATTTCAGCTATATTTTTGATTCACAGATATAAATTACCAAACCTATAACCAATAAGTATATTAACTCAGTATATAAAATTTTATGAAAATTTGTGACGCTGTATTGGACTGATAGGCTTGTATTAATTAGCATAGCAGCAGAGCAATACTTACTTTAATTAGACCATAATATTGTAGCACACAAAGTGCTGGCTTCTATGAAGAAAAATGTTGACTTAAAGTGAAACAACCTCAAAACAACCCCTAGACAAGACTTTCTTTCAGCGTTGTTTGGAGCTGTCTTAACGCGCTGATCTCCAGCGATCATATGACTCAGTGCAGTGGAGGAAGATGCTCAACGCTGTGCTAGTTATTAATGAAAATCATTGACGGATCGCCCCGTCCTCGCTTCTCCCCAGCCCAACATGATGCTTAATGATCATGAGTTTATAAAAGGACTTGACTGATCAAGAAGGGCCAGCGAAGCACAGAAGAGGGATGAGACGACTACTTTATTACAGGCATCCAGCACTAGCGAACACTGTGTCTTCCTACCGGACTGTCCAAGAGGAAGCATGTGGAGCACCACCATCCAGCTAATCGCACTTCAGTCACTTTGTCATCAGGCTGCTGGCTTCTTTCATTAAGAGCAATAACGTGGATGGGTGATGGATAGGGCTCTGTACGTGCGCGGCGCACATGTCCACGCACAGAACGTGTCACGGTGAAAAGGCCCCATACTTCGTCTTCTCTTTACAAAGTGTCCTCTCGCCCAGCAGGGACCACCGCATATGTCATAATTAGAAAACACTTAAGTAAGCAAAGGGCCGTCAGATAGACAGCCTCTAATCACAGGCCATAAGCAGGTAGTGGTTAATTGTATATCAGAATCACTCAGCTGGTCATAAATAATGAGTGCTCCTTCAAGTATAATGGTAAATTGCAGAGCTCTTTCCGCCTCTCGCACATTTCTTTCTTTTGAGGAATAGTTCTTGAATAAATAAAAGCAAGAAGAAAATCGAAATGCTGTGAAAGAGCTCAAATGCACTTGAACTATCTTCATCCTTCATCTTGTCATATTTTTTTTTTATATGCAAGGATAAAAGCTCACACAAAAGAGGAAGGAAATATTTAACATTTTTAGTTTTTTTTTTTTTTTTTTTTTAATGCACTGTAATTATTTCAGGCTATTCTTGCCGATATGATTTTTATTTTTTAAGAAAAAAAAAAAAAATAGAAACTACAATTTAGACCAGTTAATTTTAATCCATTTGATTTGTGATAGGAGTTCTCTATATGAGGGGGGGAAAAAAACACAATTAAATATACAGAAAAATTAATGTATCTGCAGGTGTTGGTGAATGTTGCTGGGGAGATGTTAGTATAGGGACTCTACCTGAAAGTCTGTTCACACGGGGCTGATCGCAAAAAAGATTGAATGCATGCACCCTGCATATAAAACAAATGTTTTGTTGTTTATTTTTCTCCTTATGCCTGCTTTTACACACATCAAGAAAAAAAAAAAAACCTTAGAAAAAGGGTGGGGGTATTATTTGTATCATGCAGAGTCAAAGTGTCCATCTCCTAGTTGAGTCTTTAGAGAGCAGGACAGCCCTTCGCTAATGCTCTGTGTATTCACAGAGGAAGTAGGTCATTCAACAATGGAGCCAGCAGCAGTCGGCACTCTCTCCCCTTGCATAATACATTAAGTGTAATGTGCAGCAACTATTCAGAGGCCCTCCGAAAGCTGTTATTTTATTCTGTAAATGCACACGGACATGACATTTAATATTGTCACGGAGTGCTGAATGACAGGGTTTCATTGTGCTCAAGTACAACATGATGCCAAGTTTAATCTGAGCACAAAGCGACATGACAAACGGGAAAACACGGTGCGCTCACCAAAACATGAACCCTGAATAAATGATGGGTGCCTAGCTCTCAGTGCCGTAGACTGGGGGATATAGAGGCTGAGGGAGATGGCAGCGGAGGAAGAAAAATCTGAGCATTGCAAAGAGGGCCGCAGCCCCATTGTGTGCTTGGGATCACAAAGTATCCTTCTGTAAATCTATTTACAGCACCCCTGGGCCCTTACTGTTTCTCTCCTTCCTGTCAACTTAAACTGAATAGAGAACAGAGAGAGAGAGAAAAAAAAAAAAAGAAAAAAAAACACTATCTACAAAACAACCCGCATCTATCCTTTTCTGCTTCTCAAATTTTCAGATTATTCAGATTAAGATTTTTACAGCTTCTTTTATTGTTGAAATTTTAACCTGAGTTTCTTTTTCTTTTTTTTTTTTAACCAGACATCTTGATTTTTTTTTTTTTTTTCTGCAGGAGAGGGTACATTTCGACAGCATCGGGCACCACCTTGGCAAACTGGGAGAGGATGGAAAAATCGGCCACAGAGTGATCGACCTCACCAGGCCCGAGGATTTAGACGGTAAGGGCTAAACGAATTTGTAGATACAAGCCTCAGAATTAGTACCTTCATTAAAACTTTGTAGCGTGTTTATGGAGTGTTACTTTTCACTACAAAAAGTAAAAGTGTGGTTGCTGGGAAGCACAGCGATGGCTGCGTCAGAGATTTTTTTTTTTTTGGGAGTTGGAGTGAATTGGATTTAAAGTGAGCGTTGACTCAGAGGTTTTCACAGGTAGGTGAGCTGTGGAGAAGGGGGCACAAGGACAAAGCTGGCAAATTTCCAAGCTTGGCTCATGTTGCTCTTGTAGTTGTTTGAGGTCCCAGGCAGTGTGGTGCAAACTCTGGTTGCACCAAGGTGACAAAGCGTCACCCACTTTTGTGGTGCTAGCGCCTACACAGACCCATGGAGTGCTTCGGTGCGCCAATATTTGTTTGACAAAAATATTTGTGGCAGTTTCTATGGCATTTCAGTCTGCGAGTGCTTCTGAGTGATCTTTGATGCAGCAAAGAGTGAAAGAAATGACTATTTCTCAGGACAACGTCATCCATCGGCATTTTACGTAGCTCTTGTAAAGATTTTGCAGTGATTTTAGAAAAAATAAAAAATAAAGAAAGCGACAACATGTTAAGTTCGCGTAAAGCCTTTTCTGAAAAAGGAAAAAAACAAAAATGAATAAAATGAAACAGGAAAACAAGCCATGAAACGTTTGTTGACCAGCTTTGAAGCGTTTGTATCACACCCTGTTTCGTTTCACATCACACCCAATCCTGAAGATGAGAATTAGAGGTGAAATTTGCGGCTTCATTGACATGTTTCCCATGTGAGCCACGGCGGAGGCTCCCATCCCAACCGTCTGACTCCTCGGACAGATGTGTTTTCATCGCTCCCTCTCCCGGTGGGATCCCTCCTTCTGTGGCTACCGTGGAGTCAGGACAGAAACACAGTGCGCACCAGGGCATTTGTGTCCTTTTAAGTCCTTCTCAGGGCCAAGGGAAAAGCTAGCGCCAGACGCCTCACATCAGTGTTCCCAGTGGGCCATGGATTAGGAGCAGACAGAGGTTAGAAGAGGGGATAGGTCCTCTTCCCATGGGGAGGGGTGGATAAAGACTTTGAGACAGGGCAACACTCATAACTCAAAACAGTTTGCATTTCTTCTTTGCACCACAAATGCATATCAATCTCTCTGTAAACCGAGCAGCAACAAGAAGGCAAATACTGATTAAAGCTGAAGAGGGATTTCAAAATGTGAGCAACAAATTGTTTACTCTTCTCAGAACCTGTTTACATTTGAAACTCTCCTGACAATCTCCTTGAACCAGTGAATGCCTGGCTCTGTGGCACATGATGTTATTAGACACGAGCAGCGTTACTGTAGCTAGTTTTTGCTTAGATTTTCAAACAAGGTTTAGATAAAAAAAAAAAAATAAAAAAAAAAAACTTGTAATTTGAGATGTTATTTTTTTGTCCCAAAAACATTATACTTCCAGTTTGTTGTGGAAAAAAAAAATCTACTAAAGTTTATGTGGCCTTTCCACTAAATTCAGACCAATTTATTTTTCCCAGACATCTAAAATGAGTAATGCAATTAGTTTTTTTGGAAGAATTTTCACCCCAGACGGAAAGGAAATTACTTTGGAAACATCTGCATTTTAACACACTTTTTCCCAAGTAGATCAGAACACAACGCATATACTTTGGTGTTTCCTCAAAGAGAAAATTACTGGGTGTCCCACCCAACAAATGTATAGGGTGTGAAAGGCCCTAGTCTGCAGCAGCTTTCCCTCCAGGACGGAACAACCGAACTAAGCAGATGCAGTGTGCAGCCAGTGCCTGTTATGGAAGCTTTTGATTGCGTCTGGATGGCAAGAAATGTAATATACACAGCTCAAGTGATTCAACGGCTAATTCCCTTGGCCAGCCTGAACTTTAATCCATTTGTGAGTGGCAGCACGAAGTTCTTCTGCTGAATGGGATGTTTGTTTAAAGATGACCATATCTCCAAGGTCTATAGGATGCTAGAGCGATATGTGGAGGAAGGAAACAGAACTTAGAGACACGTTACATTAGGTAAATCTGATGACACAAAAAAAGAGGATTCTGCCTAAGACAGCCTTTCACTAAACCATCAGAGGAGCCAGTGGGAAGAATGGCAGCATTACATTGTTGTGAAAGATACAGGAGCTTGGAAAAGTGTTATCTTTGCAGACAGGCAAAACTATGTTTGGAGTTACAAACTAACACCTTGAACACACATTCTCAATGTAAAGAAAGTGGTGGCAGCATCATGGTTTGGGGAAGCTTTTTAGCATCACCCTTGATGGGAAGATGGGAAGTACAGGGCAACAAAGTTAGGAAACAACCCTAAAAATCCCCAGGCATAGCTACAGTGGAATTGTTTAAATGAAAGCATATTCATGTGTTGAAATGGTTTGAACTGATTTTCACAGGTGTTTTCCATCTGATCTGACTGACACTGTGTAACTTCGAAAAAAAAAAAAAAAGTGCACCATCTCAGTCTTGATATTTAGCAATACTAGCTGAGTAAACCAAGAAGGTCAAGAGTAGTTTTTCATGTTCTCTGCTACCTGCAAGTTGTAACAAGCAAGCTATATGTTTCAAACGGACTCTTAACGCGTGCATAATCTGGGAAGCTAAAAATAATAAAAAAATAAAAAAAAAACTGAAAAAAAGTCATGTTTAGATCACTTGTAATTTGTAATGGTTAAACTAGCATGCCATGAGCTCGGGCTACAGCAGAGCCGCTGAGCTCTGTGTTCTGTCTGACTAAACCCATTAATCTCGCCTGATCCTGCTCTGAGGGAGAGGCTCCATTGTTAAATGCCTTCACTTGGAGGTGTTAGATTTGGTTGCGTGCTCACCGAGGCTCATCCTCTCGAGCGGATTCCTGGGTGACAGCGCACGTATGACGACAGAACAAAGATGAGTAGGGTGGAGAAAAGGCGGAGGACAGGGGGCAGTCGGGGCAGCGCTACCCTCTGGCTTGGTACACAGTCGAGTCTCAGCCTGCAGCTCACAGGTGCGATTGGGTTTGGGACCTCGCTGCATTCTCTCTCTAATTCTTTGCCTTTTTTTTTCCTGCTTCTTCATTATTTGCTTTCTCTTTTCATTTTTTATTTTTTATTTTTTCCCTCCCCACAAACACACGCACGCAATCGCACTTCCACACTGTAATTCATTCTTCTTGTCTGCGGCGCTACCAGGAGAGACAAATTAAAAGTGGATTCTCATATCATTCTGTCACACTTGAGCTGCAGGCCTCATGAATCACAATGAATTCTGTTAAGCAGCTCTCCCTCTGTTTCGCTTCCTCGCTAGTTACCACCCAGGGGGCCTGGCCCTGTCACTGCTAAACATCTGTGTTTATTTACACAATCAAACACCTAACTAACTGATTCCTAAATGTCCCGCCTCTCCTGGGAGAAAATGTTCAAAACGCCAGAGAAGGATCACAGTTTCCAGTAAAACAGAAACAATGCTGCAGTGCGTTCCGTGTTGCAGTCCCCCAGCAGTTTCTTCTGATATGGATGCACAGGATGTATCTGATTTAGCTGGGCTGCAGGAGGGACAAGTATCGTGAAAGTTCTCCCAAGAATGGTGCAGTGAGCAACACGACAGAGCACCCATTTCCCATTTACCAGGCAATGAAAGAAAAGCAATAGAAAACCGATAAATCACGTTTTTTTTTTTTTGTTTTTTTTTTTTTTTTTTTTTTTCCCCCCAAGTCCTTGTGGGCAGTGACCCATATTACCTATACCAAGAACTGGACTGCCTGGGACTGCTGTACATTAATTCAAAACTCAAGCTATTATTTCAGGTCGAAGATCTAAGAAAGGTGCCTGGGTTAACCGGCAGCAGATTTACGGTACTTTGAATATTCCAACCTGCCGTAGCATAACGTCAACTGTTTGAAAACTGCTTTTGTTGCTCGGTTCTGCAACTTCCTGTAACATCTGACAGGCACTTTCCCAAGCGAGCAACTCTGCGAGGTAAAAGACCCATGGCTCATCTGGATCCCCTCCAGTGGACCCAGTCACGTGGCTGGTTTCCTGGCTAACTACTGATGTGGCACTAGGTGACGGCACGCAGTTGTTTTGCACCGCTCCCCATAAGAAGATCACCTCTGCCCATATGCATGCACGCCAGTATATAAATTGCTGAATCAGTGTCAGTGATAGAGTAATGGCATGGGGGGTATCGTAAATTACAGCAAGCGATCCCGGGGTGCAGACACTGGCTGTCGTGTCTGAGTGAGCGCTGCGCTCCTGAGCTAATGAATACCTTCATCTGGCCCTGGCAGTCAGCAGATTGCCCCGCATTGATGGATACTGTCAGCCCTCCGCCACACCACATTTCATTGCACAATAAACATGGTTGTCAAAAGCAAACAAAGTGAAATCAATTCATCCTGTACAGTGAGTGCATGCTAAATGAAATTAACGTACTGTGGGGTTTGGTGGCAGCAAAGGTACTGTATTATTCTTGAATTCGTGATGGCTTTAAGGCCTGTGGCATTCCAGAAGGCGAAAGCAAACACAGACGTAGTGCAGTCAGAGCTCGGGATTAGCTTTTAAACGTCCTGATGTACAGCCCCTTTCACTGTGTGCTAAAACACTTATTTACAAGGGCGCCTCAGTTTGGGAGCAGATGATTTTAGGCATTTTTCAAGCTTCGCTGAAAAAAATGCTACAGTTTTGTTTGAGAGATTTGACTTTTTGCGAGCGCCTGCATGAAATCAAGTAAGAACATTTTATTTAAAAGACACATATAAATATTTACAGAGTTTAGTTTTTTAGGCCAAGGACCTAAATTTGTAGAAACATGTGCAGTGTCACTGTGTGAAAACACATTATTTTATCGTGACTCCAGAAACTCAGTGTGCTGTTCATCATTCTTATTATTCTGCTAAATGATATAGTGAGAAAAGCGTCTGTCTTAGTGGAAAATATATGTTTTTTGAAGAGAAAACAAAATCTTGTGGCTGAGAATGGCAGAGTGACATCTTCAGTGATTAACACAGAGCGAGGTTTCTGTGGGTTTTGAATTAATGCCTCCGCGCAGCCCTCGATTACTCATTAAGAGTTTGATTTGTTTATAAACTGAAATAATAATAGAAATCAAACCCCAGGTAACGTGTGCCAAGGCTGCTGGTGAAATGGTTTAATGAGAAGGCTTCACATGTGGATGATGAAATATGCATGAGTCATCCCAAGCTTTCTTTTCCAGATCTGAGATCATTAAAGATGTATCGTAGCATATGGAAGGCTCTTTTTTTGTCTTATTTTTCAAGCCTTGTTTATCAACATGTTTTTGTTTGTTTAAATATTCATACTGCTTTTATTTAATTCTTTCACATCTTACATATAAAAGGAAGCAAATACGCATGCAAACAGAAATCATTATCAGCCTGATGTACAGTTTAATACTGAGAGAAACTCTCTTATGCTGATTGTGAATGCCCTGATTGAGAAACGGCACTTTGCAGAATCGGCACACTCTCTCCGCGCTAATGTGGGTCTGGTTTATTTGTGTGTGCGTGTGTGTCTGTGTGCGTGTGCGTGTGTGTGTGAATGTTTGCATACTCGAAGGGCAAAGGAAAAGTCTGAGAAACAACAGGGGGGGAGGGGAAACAACAGAAAAAAATGATTTGTGCATATATGTGAAATACTTTTTAAGAGTTTAAGTTCCCTCTTTGAATTTCTATTCTAAAGATTTCCTCAAGACTCCTATTTATTATTCATGTTGGCACTTTTTTATGGACAGTCTGAACAGTGTGCACTTCGGAAAAGCAAACACTTAAAACAAACAAAAAAAACTAAACATTAGAAGTCAAACGGTTTAATCCTCTGGATTCAGAAGGAGCTCGGAAAGAGTGGACGAACACTGCTCTGAGTTAACCGACAATGTATTCAGTTTGTAGCTCCTAATCCTTTCAAGTCAAATTTTCCACTCAAAAGAAAACTCTGTCCCTCTGGGAGGGTTTGTTTTCCCAGCGCCCATTTAGAAAAATGTTCTTTATGATGAAAATAGAGGCGCTGATAGCAGATGAAGGAGAGTTTAAACCTGGCTCGTCATTTAATCAATGCCTTGCCTCGCTCTCTCTTCTTGTTCCTGCTCTGGCTTTTCCAGGGTCCAAGGCAGTCAATGGCTCTGCAGATAAACCCCAACCCTATTATTGTTGGCCAACAGGAGGTGCTGGATCTACCGAGGCGCGGGTCTTCAGGGAGTCCCGAGGACGCAACAACAACGAGCCCCACATTAAAAGGCCGATGAACGCATTCATGGTGTGGGCCAAAGATGAGCGGCGCAAGATCCTCCAGGCGTTCCCGGATATGCACAACTCCAACATAAGCAAGATTTTGGGTGAGGCCCTTTGAATTAGCTTTAAAAGTTGCAATTTAAATAAAGAATGCAGATATGCTTTTTTTTTTCATTTTGTTTTGGTTTTTGCTGGAATTTTTGTCAACATCTCAGACGCCTTTTAAACGCTGTAAAGTAAATCAGTGGACTTACTTCTTGCATGAAGAAAAGACAGAAAAACATATTTCTCACCATAGTAAGAAATATGAGTTGATTACTGTTAATCAACTCAAAATATTTGATCAATTTTCTACATTGTGTATTTCTCTGTTATGGCAACTCACAACATTTGTGTGTGAGCGCGTGTACGTGTGTGTGTTTTTCTTTTTGATGTTTTTTTTTTTTTTTTTTTAGGGAGTGAGTGCATGTTACAGCGTAGGCTACTGTGCATCAGTTCACCTCAGCATACAGATGGATTTATGGCCCATCACTACCATAAGTGTTTGTCATGAAAAATGACAGAGACTAAATGGGTCTTGTCCCCTCAGCACAGGAGTCCATACATCAGAGCTGTTAAAAGTGCTGTCATCCATGGCGGTGCAGTGCACTTCATGGAGCTGTAGTATTTACTGTGCACGTTTGTTGTTCCTTAGTTTTTGACAGTAAGGGGCAAGCATGTCTCTCTTTTAGTACAATGTGCTGCCACACTTATCAAGAGGTTGTTGTGAAATGGTCAAGCATTTTGGTGCATGATTTTCCTTAAGAGAATAATGTAAAACTACCTATCTGCTGGTCAGGGATCACTGACTTGCGATATAAAAATACAGCACCCTCCACTGTCACTGGCGAAGATGTTTGAAAAGCCTAAAACTAAATAGGTGGTAAGGATACTGCCCTAACCACCCCGATGTCCCTTTTGTCCTTTTTACCATTTTCTGACTTACGAAGATAAAGACACTTCTGTCTAACGAAAATTTCGAGTTGTCTTGTGTTTGCTATGTGGAGTGATGGCTGAAGAAAGTAGTTGTTTCACATTTAGATCTGGAGGGTTAAATAAATCCATATGCTGATTTGGCACACGATTAAGACATGCTTCCTCATGAGTACTAAGTATTACAATAAGTTCTAAAAATCTGTTTGACTTTGACTTTCTGTTCAGCTTCCTCCTCCGACTTTTGAGCCACTTAGTGCAATTGTAATGCCTGTTTCAACGTTTCCAAGTGCTGAAAAGTTCTTCTCTCGCCGCAGGTTCTCGGTGGAAGTCTATGTCTAACCAGGACAAGCAGCCATACTACGAAGAGCAAGCCCGTCTGAGTAAGCTTCACCTAGAGAAGTATCCAAACTACAAGTACAAGCCACGACCTAAGAGGACCTGTATTATAGACGGCAAAAAGCTTCGCATTGGAGAGTACAAGCAGATGATGCGCTCACGGCGACAAGAGATGAGACAGTTCTTCACTGTGGGGTACGTGCCCACAAACACAGCAAATAAAAAGTAGCCGTTTCCAAACTGAGTGTCGAGTTCATCTGTGCTGTATTGGTTTTACGACCCACCATGCACTTTAAACTCAAACGTTTTTGTTTTTTTTTCCAATAGGTGTGATTTAATAATTTCACACAAAACCAGCCTTCAAATGCAGCTTGCAGTGCAGAGATTATTATGGGATATATAAGCTCTAAGTATACACTTAGGGAAGCCTGGAGGGCAGCCGAGGCTTAACACTTTAATTTACTGTGTGTGGTTAGCAGGAGAACCCTTCTCCAGGTGTTCCCATGTCAGTCATAACATTCAGCGGCTTGGGGAATCAATCACGCTGCGCAACAGCAGACAAGAGCAGCACCGAGAGGGTATTGGTTTTATGTCGCCAATAAACTGGGTCCTCTGTCTGAACAGCGCAGAACAGGAGCTGTCAGGAGAACCTCTCTTCTCCCAAATCATTTTCACAGAAGTTGCTGGCTTGACGAGGACTGCCGGGGGAAACCCCCCCCCCACCTCACCCCCCAAGTCCAACCATCACATCTTAGTGCTGCGAAAGAATATTTTAAAGATTCTTTGTTTAAAACAGAGGTTCCCAAACTGTGGGGCGCACCCCCTAGGGGGGGCGCTGTGCCATTGCAGGGGGGGCGCGAGAAGCCGTCCGGATGAAAAAAAAAAAAAAAACTAAACATGAACGCTGTATGCGCTGGGTTTTTACCTTAGAATGGCCAACTCTCTGTTATTCCTATGTCAATTTGATACACTAGAGGCTTCCACACTTCCCATATTTGTGTCCTCTGTCCCTTTTATCAGCAGTTAAAACTGTTTAATCCGTTGTTAACATGTCATAACCTGTTTTTCCAAGCCGCCTTTAAAGGCAACATGAGCGCTACGACGCTCGCGCTGGGTTTACACCTGTGAAGGAGACCTGCTGCTGCTGTGTGGAGCTACATAGGTTTGTGTTAGAATCACGGCAACAAACCAGCAAAACGCAAAGAACTTTTCACAGTTTTTACCTCCAAACTAACCGACTGTTGAGTAAAGCTGTTGGATGCAGGTAATGTTAGCTAAAAGATGACTAGCTAGCTAATATCAATACAGCACCTTAAGCTTGTTAACAAGTAGCTTGCAGGCTACTGGTGTTGTCTATGTTCAGCTACGTACATTCATTTTGCTCCCCCCAAAAAGTTGATTCCCTCCTTTGTGCGTCTGGAGCCGGGGTTGAGTATAACAGGGAGTCTCTAAGAATCCACCCCCCCCTTCGCTCACACATATTGTTCAACCAGACAGCTATTTGTAAGCTATGGGGGGTGTAGTAGAAAAAGTTTGGGAACCACTGGTTTAAAGTATTGGGAGTGGGATTTTTAATCATTTTTGCCCCGTTTCTCGTTTGTCCAGCCAACCGCCTCAGATTCCCATCACCACCAGCGCCAGCATGGTCTACCCAGGAGGCCTCACCATGGCAAACACCACACCCTCACCTCAGATGACGTCAGAGTGCTCCAGCGCCTCGGTCAGCCCCGAGCCGTCCATTCCCGTCATTCAGAGTACTTACAACATGAAGCTGGAGCCCAGTGCCATGGTGAACAACAGCGAGCCGGTCAACGGCGAGGACGAGATGGACATGTATGAAGACTTCGAGGACGAGCCCAAATCAGACTATAGCAGCGAGAATGACGCACAGGAGCCGGTCAGCGCCAACTGAGACGCGCTTTACTGATGCAGAGACAGCGTTCACACAAGGAGGAGGCCCAAACGGCTGCTCTGATGTGAGGGAGGGAAGGAGCAGAAAGAACAACGGAAACTTTTACCACATGGGTTGGAGAAACATTTTAAAAGAAAAAAATAATATGTATCATGTAGAAGCCTGCATGCAGCTACGGCTTCATCAGTCGAAAGCTATTTGGTCTTAATTATTTCTTCAAGTTTGTGAAACAATTTGTTTTGTGGTAATTTATAATTTTTTTGTTTTGTTTTGTTTTGATTTCATTGTTTGTTTTTTCATTAAAAGATCATAGACGGTTACACAGTTAGTTTGTTGCCTAAAGCAAAAGACAGAACTTGAAGCTAAACATTTGGTATGAACCTATAATACTTAAAGTCACATTGTTTTCATTTATTATTATATGATTTTGTTACGTCACCTAACTGTTCAAGATGGGAAAAATATTCTCACTCAGGTATAGTGTGCCAGCCAACAGCTTGTGAATGTTTTTAACAAAGAGAAAAAATAATATCAAAACACAATACGGAGGGATTCCAGTTTAGTCACATTATTATTATTATTATTATTATTATTATTATTATTAGTTTTTGCTGCATAATTCTGTGTGAAAGTGCCAAACGTTTTATGTTGTTTTTTTTTTCCACGAGAGGTTCTGAAGACAATCTCTTCATCTCTTAATGCAGCTTCGTTGTACAGGCTTTCTTTGCTCTACCAGAAAAGGACAAATGAAACTCAGGAACTTGGAGGCAGCAAGTTCTGCAGGAAGTAACAAGTTACACCAGTGAGTCGAAGGTGACGCTAGCTATGCTCCACAGAGATCAATGCAGTGGGCACCAGTGTCGTGAGCAACCCCTCTTATTCCCCTCGTCCCAGTCCGTACAGAGCATTGTGGAATCCTTTGCTCAGTTCCAGCTCTTCCACCCTGTCTGAATCACCAGGATCTTAATCAGTGATTGTAATCAGGCCAGAATGCGAAAGGGCCAAAGGCCCCCAATCTGCAGGATTGGAACAGAAGTGAAAGGCAGCTTTGGTGGCATTACAATCTTAAATTGATGTTGTACAATGTGTGGCTGCAAAGCTACAGTACATTCTGTTAAACACTTTAGCCCCACTTGGATTGCATGTTTAAAGTCTTAGGTCTTAAAATGTAATTTTTTCAGACATTGTAAATCTTAAACAGACACTAAGAAGTCTTAAAGCAGGGCGGTCATCTTGTTGATGCAGTGGAATGATTACTAAAGTCGCAGTGAAAGGAGCGCTAGGCAGTCCCTCAACAAAAAGAAGAGCTTGCCGTCGCGTTTGTTTCTTCACTTCCGTGCATCTCACGAAATGTAATTCATTTCTTGCTTCTTTTTTTTTACTGCAATTACATAAGGCCTCTGCCTGTGTTGTAGAACTTCTCATATTTCTTACATGCAGAATGCTCGGAAACACTCATCGCCATCCACAACAACTCTTTGAAGAAACTTGCATGATTTAAGTTGAATTGAACTAAAAAATAAAAAATAAAAATTAATGGACCCCTCCGCCTGTCGAAGACATCTAAGGGGATTGGAGGGGGGGGCGATGTTAAGGAGCAGTCTAGAGCAGAAGGTCTAAGTGACTGTCCTCTCAGCCACGTGTGTTTCTGACCCCAGCCTTGGGCAATCTCAGCACTCAGGGGGGCACCATCTGGCTTGGAGAAAGAGAAAGCAGCAGGAAGGAGTGGGGAAACAATAAAACTGGGTGTGTGTCCCTCATTGTGCTCTCCATCAAAGTGCTGAAAGTAAGGCCTCAACAGGGCTTCCACCCTGGCCGTATCACCAGGCACCGGCGAGCAGATGGAACAAGTACATCAAGCTGTGGGGGATTATTAAAATGACTGACGAGTGGGTATCGTCTGAAATGCAGCATTATTAATGCATGAGTCCAGTTATTCCCCTCCCTTGCCCTTGAACCTTGTCCATTTCAGTGAGAGCACAGAGCTTTGTGAAGAAACTGAATAGATGGTCACTGGCTTTAAATGGTCAAGATCCCCCACTGCTGGTCACTGCATTTTTTTCTCCTGCCTCTAATTGGTACAGGTGGCTACGCCTTGGTCTTTAGCACTTCTTATTTGCATTACATAAACTTTTGCAAACATTCATATGAAATTCATGTGTTTGTTTTTTTTTTTCTTTTTAGAATCAGTTTTTTTGTTAGTCTCCATTTTATTATTTTTCTGTTGCATTTTTTTTATTTTTATTTTTTTTTACATTTTATAATTTTTAAACATCAAAAAGCAATCAATGGATGCTGTCCTATAAGTCAAACCTTCTCCCTCCAAGTCAACCAGTTTGGTATTTTTAAAGTGTTTCCTCCTGTTTGCTGGTGGTTAAGACTGATTTGTATGTGATTGTAAATAATTTTATGACCATGCCAAGCTACTTCAGTTGGTTGGCATTAGGACTCTTCAAGAAATTGACACTTGACTGTGCTTATACAGCAAAAACTCTTAAAAAAAAAAAAAAGAAGACAAAAAAACAAAGGACAACACAGGCTCACAAAGAGACAATGTGTTATAAGCACTGGATATAAATCATATTTTTTAGCAATTCTGATTAATGTGAAGTTGTTTGACGAAGAACACCATGGATGAACAGGATTCCCCAGCCTGACTCAAGCGGGTTTGTTGTCACACTTGCCAGATTTTGGGTCATTTTTATGTTCAGTTTTTTTGTCGAATTATTTTGTGTATTTATGCAAAGACAACGTGCGATGAAAGAACGCTTTGTTTGAATCACAGCTATTAAAAAGACTCAGCACAAAAATGTGAGTGGAAGATTTAGCGGCAGGCTCAGAGAGAGCTGTGAAGCAACAGATGTCAGTGCATTGTATATTGTGTTTGATACTAAAGTGTATCAATATACTGTATTTATTATTAGCCTCTGCTGGCTCTAAAATTGACAGTCAACGACAAAACCAAGGACAATCACAAGAAAATAATGATTTGAGATAAAAAAAAAATTTAAAAAAAAATCTGTGGATTCACCAACTCGTTAAGATTTTATTGTAAATATGAGCAATGAATATTTTTTGTTCATTGATATAGGTTATGTATTGGGCTGTTTTATTTCCTCGTTTCCGCCATTTGACCCAACAGTAGACAAATGGCTGTACCTCATGTGGACGCTAAACTTTTCTGCTAATTGGAAGTTTGGTCCCAATACAGAGTGAATTGTAGGTTTTTCTCGACTATTAAAAGCACCAATATAACCTTACCTTATCAGACTTATAAGGAAAAAAAGGTACTGAGTCAAACAAGCACTTAATGTAGAAAATTAATTATACACCCATTTGTTTCCGATCATAAATGTCTGATACAATCTCATCTTTATGCTGTATTTCCTCGCTTTGTTTTTTTTTTATTATTTGTTTATTTTAGCGATTAACCATTCAGTTCAGTGGGAAGCTCAGACTATCTGAAGACATCTGCATGCACTAGACTTGCATTGTCATGAAAATAACAAAAGGTAAAACATTTTATTGTTTCAAAAAGCTGTTTTAAACACAAGATGTTATGTTTGATCCTTTCAATGGTGGAAAGGCGCAAGTATTTATTTCTTTTAATATTGTAAAATGCACAGATATTAGGTGTATCGCCAACTTTACATATGCTGTCAGTTTTCAACAAAAGCGTCACCGACTACCCAGGATCTGCAGAAGTATCCCTCCCAATTGGTCTCAATTTTTTTCTCCTGTAATACATGGAAAATGGTTTGGAGGAACTGAAGACAAAGGATTCCATTGCTGTTGGAATATTACTGTAATTTGATTTATCTTTTTTTTTTCTTTCTTTTTTGTTCGTCTAAACTTTGTGATGTAAATGGTGGGAATGTTCTCTGTGTTAATTTAATCAGCACAACTCACTGACATGCTGGACTGACATGCTCGCTGCTGTTCAGAAAGTGTAAAAAAAAAAAAAAAAAAAGTGCCATCTGGGGCAACATTTTAGCTGCCCTTGGTACTCTGCTCTTAAGAGTTGTCTTTTCAAGCAACACTGTGTGGGGCTCTTCTATGACTGGAGCCGCTGTTTTGACAAAATCCTGGCAACCTGAAACGATTTTCTGTGCAGAATCCTTTCAATTGTTTCCTCTCCTTGCAGGTACCTGTAAACCCATGGCAAGTATTGTTTGGGTGTCACTAGAGAACAGGAAATACATAGTGTCTGTTGCTGCTTTAAAAGAAAAACAACAAAAAAAAAAACAAACATATGTCTGAATATGTAAATAGTTTATCATAATATCTTGTACAGTCCAATGTAAAGTTTTTAATTCAACTTAAAAACAATGTCGCCATCACATTTGTGTTCACATTCTTCTTTATACAAAACAGAAGAGATCAATTACTTGCAAGGGTGTATTATTGCTTGATGAAAACAAAAAAAAAAAAAAATGTTAGTTTTTTTTATGTTTTTTTTTTTTGTTTTACTTGGCTTCAAAGTGTACACCAGCATTCTTTGGTTTCCATGTGCAGTATTGACGTGAGGTAAACTTAAGGTGAATAATTTTACATTGGTGTGTGCGTGTGAGTGTGTGTGTATGGAGAATTGCGTCCTCAGCTTTGGTAGTATTAATACACTATAACAAGTAAAAACAAACCAATGATTGAAACACACCGGCGCATCTCGGCACCATGGAGGTGTGTTTACTGTAAATTATTAAATTATGCCCACATGATGACTTCAGACCGATTATAAAACAGCATTTTAAGTAATGCGTTGGTCCATTGTATGAATGCAGCAGTGGGCTGAAGAAACTGCCGGTTTTAGCTTATTTACCTCAAGAATTTCCTTGTTTTCTGTAAAGGAGACAAACGTTGTGTTGCAGAAAGGTTCACACATCACTCCATCTTTTGTACTGCTGTTGACACTTACCGATTAAAGAGACATTTTGTTTTAAAAACTTGAGTCATTTTTTTCGATTACACTCTTTACAGTCTGCAGAAGAGTAAACAGCATGAAGGTCTGTCGGGAAAATATAACCGATGGCTTAAAAACATAAATCCCACGTCAATAAAAAAAATATATTTCTTTATTTTAATAATAAAGAATCTTAATTTTTTTTCATAATTTCACAAGCAAACTGCTGTTTCTTAATCTTAAATATGACCAGACATAACATGAAAAAGAAAAAGAAAATGCATTCAGCCACCATAAATCCCTTTAAGTTGGCACCTTCTTGTCCAAGTGTGCAAAACAAGATGAAATAACATGTATGTATCCTCTTTACCATTTGGCTTTTATTATCACATGGAAAAGGACTCAATGGAGAAGTGTCGCTTTTGACAGAACATTTCAGTTCAGTTTTAGTTGTTACCTTTTAATTATATTAATTTTGTTTCAGTTACAACTTAGTCATCTGTTGACATTTTAGTTTTAGTCTATTTTTTTGTTCTTAGCATTTCACACCGTAATATAGTCGACTAAATTTACAGTAAATTTAAACAACAAAAAGATATAGTCAGATATAAAATGCGTTCTTAGTTCATCTCATGTCCTAAAGAAAGATAACTTATTTACACATAAGTGAAATAAACTGTTTTATTTAAATTTCTCTCTACACATTTCAAGAACAGCATTCTAACAGGCTGTACATTATATTCATAATACACACATTGTTCATAAAATCAAATAATATTATTTTAGTAAAATAATACGAGTAATGCAACCATCTGAAGATTAGATTAATAACAAATGGGTACAACATCGCCATTAGGCCTGTTCTACCAGAACAATATATTATCCCACAGTACCAATATCTTATGAAATATTAACAGGTTTTTGCTGCTATCACGTTGCTGCTCAGAATTTCAGAAAGATTTGATCTCACTAGCGATTTTTAAACTCATTCCGCTCAGTCTACTCATCTTACAGTTCTATTCTTACAGGATGAGGTTTCATCTAGTTTTTGTCAAGAAAAAAAAAGATTTTTGTCAACAAAATCTTTTGTTCTTGCGTGTTCTCTAGGGAGAACATGCAAACTCCATGCAGAAAGACCCCATGCCAGGACCCAAATCCAGGACACATGTATTTGGACTCTATAGGAGTTGGCCTGAGAACCTAGAGAGAGCACATGTATGCACAGGGAGAACATGCAAACTCCAACCTGGACTCGACCTAGATCCTTCTTGCTGCAAGGGAAAAGTTCTACCAACTGTGCCACCGAACCCTGTTAGGGTCACCTAAGGTAAGAAGGTCTTAGGTTAGAGATCAAACAAAGTGCAGCTCAAAGACCCCTTATGATGAGTTATATCTATGGAAACAATGTTCCCTTGTCTAGAACGCAGGTCACTGGGGCCTCCTCTGGAGCAACGTCTGGAGGTGGTGCATGCTCCCAAGCAGTTGGTAAGCATGCACCAAGTACTGTCCTCAGTTTTAATCAATGGAGACCGACTGGTTACAATCGGTCCCCCTTTCTCACGGGTCCGCCGGTACTGGGAGGAGCCAAAGCAAAGTGGGATCAGCAGTTATCGAAGGCAGGAGCCTTGGCGGTATGAGCCTGGGCTACAGAAGCTGGCTCTCAAGATGTGGAAAGTTACCAGTTTGATGGGGAAGGAGACTGAACTGGTGAAAAAGGTTGAGCAGTTCTGGCTAGGTATAGTCAGACTCGCCTCGATGCACAGCTTTGGTTCTGGAACCAGTCTCCTTGAAAGGAGACATTTTTGGGGGTCTGTTGAGCAGTGCCAAGCAGCAGTTGGCATTCTTGTTGTCACTGTACATGTGTAGCAGTTCAGATTATCCACGCTTTTGGAGTCCTTACAGGGGACAATGGGGAGCGCTCCTAGAAGGCACTCCTTTGACCTGCTGGGTGACCTCAATTTTAACGTGGGCAATGTCAATGACACCTGGAGGGGTGTCGTTGGGAGGAACACTCCCCCACTTCACATCTGAACTGAGAGAGGTGTTTTGGTGTTGGACTTCCGGTCTTGTCATGGATTGTCAAGCATAAAAGTGTCTGTCTGTGCTTTTAGACATCTTAGACCATAGTTTGTCATTGTTGATTTTGTCTAATTCATTCGCATGCTTTCGACACTTGGGTCAAGAGAGGAACAGAACTGCCAAATGACCATTACCTGTTGTTGAGTTGGCTCTGATGGTGGGGGAGGATGCTGGTCAGTCTTAGCAGCTCCAAATGTGTTGTGAGGGATGTGTCAGGCATATCTGGCAGAGTCTCCCATCAGATGGATCAACAACTCTTCCGGCAGAGGCTTGAACACATCCCGGGGGAAGTGAGGAACATTCAGTTCTAGTGGGCCATGTTTCGTTCCTTCATTGGTCAGGTGACCAGAGCTGTGGCCACAAAGTGGTTTTTGTCCATCGTGGTGGCAACCCCTAAACCTGCTGGTAGGCACTGGTGATAAGGGATCCTGTCAAGCTGAAGAAGGAATCCTATTGAGTGTTTTTGATCCTGGAAGCAGCTGATGGGTACCGGCAGTTCAAGTAGAATATGAACTGGACACTCGCTGAGGCAACAAGTCGGAGGAGTTGGTGAGGCCAAACTCTTTTATTTTCAGTTTATAATTAATTATGGCTCTGCGAGATGCTTAAAACCTGGGATACTTTTTTCATAACCTAATTCCCCTTTAAACTTCCCCAAAACTTTATCCATGACCTGTCTGCTTTGTTGATTGGTCTTCATAGTGTAGCTTGATTTGCTAATGTTAACAAACAAACTTATGATTCTTTCACAAAATACCTGTCTGTAAATAAAGGTGGAATAATAAACTTCTAAGGGCAATCGGTTACATGTGGGTGTAAAAGCCCCTGAATACACACACACACATATATATATATATATATATATATATATATATATATATATATATATATATATATATATATATATATATATATATATATATATATATATATATATATATATATATGTAGGACCTGAACACTACTGGTAGAACAAAAATAAAAATCATGTAAAATTGTCCTTCACAACTATGCAAAACATTTATTCACTAAACATTCTCCAAAATATATTCGTTTGTTTTGATAGTGACAAAATATGAAAAAGTATCCAAGATAGCAAATACTCCTGCAAGGCAGTTGAGTGATTATTTTACTCCCAGCTCTACATCATAACTCCTCCTGAGCTAAAATATGCTTTTGAGATTATGTATGGCACAAATGCATTGCAATTCATCAACAATTATTTCACAGCATTCATTAAGTCAACTTAATTTGTGTGCTGCAAGGTCAATCCTTAGTCTTTATGAAAAGTGAAAAAAAAAAATAAATTAACTTAATTTTTGCTTTGCTTTGACAAAGACGTTGCAGATCCGCATGTTCTGATGATTTTTGACCTAATAAAAGGCAAACCCAGAATGATCTGTTTGTGAGTGTGCTTTTGCAAGGGAGTTGTGTGTTGAGTGTTTGACAGAGCCAGAGGTCATCCTGAGAATTGTAAAATCTCCATGGATACCTGGCAGATAAGGATCATTATTATCTCAGTAACAATGAGGTGTACATGCTGCATGCTTCTTAATAGAAGGGGTAGAACATTTTACATAACTTAGTTCAAATCAGCATCCAATTTTTTTCCCCCCCAGCTTGTTGTTTTTGGACAATTTTTAAGAAGAAAGAAAAATCCACAATGTTTTTAATGTTTAATGTTATCTCAGGAGTTTTCTATCACAATTCGGAATTTTTTTTTAATCATTTACAGATTTTATCATTGAGACCTTTACTTTTTTCTGGTTCTCTAAAATTAAAGTTTCTTTAACAGATATCGTTGCGTTTCAAGTGGAAGAGACACAACTCTTTGCATAATGAACTGTTTTGTAATTTTTCAATCTTGCATATTTAATGACATGGAGAAAATCTCTTTGCTTCGCGTATTACGGTGCAAGATAGTGGGCAGCATTTGTTACCTTCTATTCTTCCATTTAAAAATTTCTTCCACTCTATTTGCTTTTCACTGCATATGTGAATTTTAAATAAGCGGTTTGAGGAATAATCGGAGGCCTGGTGATCTTGCTGTTTGTAAGTGGCCTCTTTGGATGAACTGTCACTGCTGAACAAAGATGTGCATGTGTGAACTGCACGGAATAATTAATACAGCCACGCTGTCGTATAGCGGCAGGGCTGCTATTTCACAACCCTGATGACTAAACACCAGAGAGACAGGGGAGCCGAGAGGAGCACTTGGAACAATATTTTACTCATTTGGATCCGCTCGACGCTACAGTCGTTGCACCCAGTGAATCTGTCAGGCAGCACCATTTCCCCAAGAACAGCTGCTATTTATCTGATTTTCCCATTAAAGTTGACTCATGACTTTATTGTACAGGCTTTGGCAGAGGTGCTGCATACCTCGGTATGTCTCTGTAAAACAGCTGAGGGTTGGCTGCTCTGATGTTACTGGATGTCCAAACGTGTAACAACTTCTCTCTGTTTTCCTAATGTTCAGGTTTATGTTAAAAGATGGTGCGTTAGATCAATGTTCTATAACATTGTTTTCTGTACTTGTTAATCTCATCTGGAGTTTTTTTTTTTTTTTTTTTTTTTGTAATTTCAAGCACAAGTGAAAGACTCCGTATTTTGACTGATCTCAAGTTCTCATCAAACGTGTGTACAAGAACAGTATGTAAGAACCCCCTTAGCAATGTTTTAATCCTTAGAGGTGAAGGACTTAGGAAATCTTGCTAATTTCACAGATGGTTTAAAATAGATTAGTGTGGAGTAGCAGCTCGCAGAGAAAGGCTGACCCACCAGGCTCCCTGTGCAGCTGCCAAAACGCTGTGCCTGATGCTCAGAAGTGCCTTCCAAAAGTCCTGCAAGGTTAAAGTCAAACTTAGGTATCTTGAAGTACCATCCTTTTTTTTTTTTTGGTAACCATTATTGTATCTTTATTGGACATTTGAATAAATCTGTGTGCCGTTTACCATCTGAAAAATGTCCTCGCTATATTTTTATTCAGTTTTTAAATGCCATTGAAAATTAAACTTTGTCTTTTCCATTTTGCCGTCATTGTTTATATGCTGTATTAGTTGGAGCCATGGGAAATTTTCCTTCTCTACTTCAAGATCCTGATGGAAACAATTCCCTAGAGGACAAAGATGTTCACTTGGAACTAAATGCACAATTTTTGCCAAAAGCGCCCATTCTTGCTTGATTCTTTAAGTCTGTTTTTTTTTTTTTTTTAGATATTTAGTACAATGCGTCCAAAAGCCAATTTTGTACAGGAATAAAAGAGTGAATCAGACTCTGCATGGTGTTTTGGACAGGCCAAGCCTGCTGTTAGACTTGGTCTATGTCCGAGTAAGCATGACACAACTCTGGCCTTCCTGAAAGGACCCAGCTTGGAGTTAATGCGAAAAGACAATTGCATAGGGTGAAAAACTCAACATGGTTTTGTTCTACTTGTCATTCTTTGGAGCATAGTTGGGAGCAAAGCCTAGGAACCATCTGAATGTTATTTGTGCTTTTTGACCCATATTCAGCACTGCTCTCACAAAGCCCTTGTGAGAGGGTTGAAACAATGGGGAGGCCCTCTTAGAAGAGGGACAGGCCTTAGCATCAGCCAAACCATCTTGGACCTTCTTCACTGAAATTGTTTGTTCCCCAAAAAGGCTGACATCATTGAACAGCTATTGGTGAACTTAACCAGTGAAGAAAAAAAGAAAAAAATAAGGCAAAATTATCCTAGGAGTTATATTATTAGTAAAACAGAAAAAAAATACAAGCAAACAAAAAAACAAACAAAAGAAAATCATTCTCAGTGAGAATAAACACAGAAATTATGAGATTGTAAACAAATAATATATATTTAATATTGGCATAAAAAATAACTATTGTGTAATACTAAAATGTAATTATTTTTGTACAAATTGGACATTTTTGGAAATCCACATTTCTAAGAATGTATTTTTGCTAAATGTTACACTTCATCACTTCTTGTCAGTGCATTTGTCTCCTAAAGCATTCGACTGTGTGAAGAATAAATGTATAATGCTTTTTCTTGCATCTCTGCTCTCTCTCTCTGCTTTTTTGAAGAATTTATCCAAAGAAAGGTTTCTTTTTGAAATATGTGTTATTCTCTCAAAGCCATCACTGAGCCCTCTCATGCATATGTGAATTACACACCTTTATGAATATGTAAATGTTGCGAGAATGCCTCATTAATTAGTAATTCATGCATTTTTCACAAGCCCGATACTTGCCAGTGCAGTAGATGATTTATCAACTAGAAGTTAAAAAAGGGGATTCATCATCACGTTTTCAGATTTTCTGGGCTACATCTGTAATTTTTGTAATTCATTGAAAATGATTTGTCTTTATGGTTGTATCTTTGCAGCTGTCTCATAATATCACATTTATAATGTCAGATATGCTATTTGGAATGTTTGAGTGCACTTATAATTTTAATGGGCATATTTCTCCATGTAGATGTTTGCTTACAGTTTCATGTTCTGGGTGAATAATTTGAATGTAAATAGATATGTGGTTTTAAACAGAAATATTCAGATTTATTTGGTTATATTTAGTCGAAGAGATACAGATGGGGGAAAAAAAAAAAAAAGATTTCATGCACCGATGTCAAAGCTAATCTGGACATTTGATATTTGATGTTCTGAAACGCAGAAGTGGCGACAACGTCTGTCTGAATGGAGTAGCAAATTCAACACCAACACAATGGAACAAAAGACGCCGAGATGCACGTAAACATTATGTGGAACATCGCAGCCATAACTCTGCCAGGGTTCATTACAACTAAAAACTAGAAAAGTCGTTGCAGACGAGATAAAACCCAACATGAGAACTTATTGACCCAGCTACATCCAATGTTCTAAAGCTCCATAACAAAAACTGCAGGCGCAATTAACCATGTTAGTGATAGCTAAAAAGTTGTGGTTTCTTCTTATGATGAAAAAAAATACCTGTGGACTAGCATTCCTGGACTGGAATTTTGTGAAAGTGAAGAATAGTGTAATCTGGACTGGCCAAAAGAGAAACAAATAACTCATGTTTTGAGGATAGCAGCCACATGCAACTTTCTGATTACCTACAAACACAAGACTTTGGTACAGTTGAAAAATCTTCGAAAAATATTGTCTTCACATGCACAGTTGCTTTAGTTTAATCCAGTGGCATTGCCTTTAACATGCCACTGGTTGTTAGTGTTTCTACAACACAATTTATTTCCATGCAAATTAAATTTGCTTGCGTGTATGACAAATTTTAAAATGCAACATATAACATATACGCTGTTAGACAGATGACAGTATCCACTATCAAAGGGAAATTGTGGTTATTGACAAGTGCTATTTTTTGTCTAAATATGTTTGAGCTTTTAAAACGGCAGTGAGAGATGCATACTCTAGTGTGAGCCAGAGGTTATCTTAAAAAATACAGTTAAAAACGTAACTAAACATCTTTATGAGGAACGTTTTTTTTTTCTTCCCTTACACCAAACCTATTAAACATTTCACTAAAAATGACTACTGTCATTCTAATAATGCAGAATAATATTATTGATACAACTCAGAAGTGGGGATTTGTCTTTTATTTTTCTGGGACAACACGGACACATGAACTTGGATTTTTCCTCTGTGTGGTGGTTTTCTTATTACTGCTTTTTACCCTAACAAGTTAAGTGTTATTCCATATATTTATGCAAAGCAATTCTGCAGTCCTGAACCCTCCCCTCATTCACACATTAGCTGAAGAGATTGACATAGTAATAAACTGATGTTAATTAGATGCACTTTGAAATTCTCCATTCTGCTCCTCTTCATGCCCTGGTGGAGCTGGTGGCTTATTAAATCATTTGCTGCTCTTGGGTGATCTTCTTTTGAATCTTGGACTTACCCTCCGGGCACAATTTATTTTTATTTCACAAAAAATTTTACCAGCAAATTTTACATTAGTTCAAGAGAATTATAAATCATTATTACACAGGCAGACACTTCAAACATTTTAAGAGCTTTCTGCTCGATGAGGCATCAAAGGGGATGTTCTCACTGATGACTGTTACGCTGGCAAATGAGCGCCGAGGCTGGACTGATTATGTTCTGTATGTGGTCCGCCAAACGCTGTCTGTGGAACATATGTTTACAAGCTTTTGTTTGCGGCACAGTTTGAGTCTTTTTGAATAAATGGAAAAGCACCTAACAGTTACAGAAAACCCCCCATTTTTGTTGTTATTTGGACAAGTTTGTCTAGACAAGAGGGGAATGCTGTGTCAACTTCACTCAGCACACAATCTGAAAAAAGGCCAGAAAATGTGAATAGTTTGAAGAAAGCTCACAGTCTTGACCTAAAAACGAATGCAATTTGGTTGGAATTTCTGAAATATATTGCGAGCCTAATGCATCACTAACTTTTACTGTAATAAATATCGAGCTGATTGACTTGATTAACAACACAGCTTGTGTGCTGTTTTAAAGATAATTGTCCTTTTAAGCTTTGTGAGTTGTTTTTATTAATGAAAACTGACAGACTCATCTTTTAATTTCTGAAGAATAGTTTTCTAGACGTCCAAAACAATCAGAAGGAGCATCACAAATATTTTATTCTTTTTTGTATTTTTCTTTAAATTCTGTTCAGCGAGGTCTTCTGACATTGTCCCAATGTTTTTCATAAAGTTTATGCATGCTTTGTATCTTTGCTGATTTTATCATTAATTTGCCGTATTCAATGCAATGCAAACCAGCTTTTTAAGTGGTTTCCATTGTTTGCTTGCTTGTTTGTCTTTTTTAAAGTACTGCTATTTGATTAAAAGTAGAAAGTAGGTGTTTTTTGTTTATTTTGTCTTCTCTGTCAATGAAAAATTGCATATTAAGAACCGCTGTAAGTCTTGTGAAGCAAACCACTTTCCATATAGGGTGCATATGCAATTAAAAATTGTAAAATGCTGCTAAAAAATAAAATTGAATCTGCAAGTTTGGCAACCAGCTCTTTAATGTTGGTGTCAAAGCTGGTGACTAAGTAACCCATTTTCAAAACTGTCACAAATGTACAAGAGTCTTCTTGTCCCATGCAGGTTTCATGTGTTTAACGCAGTGTAATGACCTGACCATACTGATCTGATCCATGAAACCTTAGGCAGCTACTGTGTTGTTTTCACTGACGGGAGAGAGTTGGGCAGTTTTCATTAAAGATGACAAGTTACTTCACTGACATAAATACACATAATTTGATCTGAAGACTAGATACACTTTTAGTAAACATTCAACATGTTTTTTTGTTTTCCTTAAAGTATATTAATAGTGAGCTGAATAAAAATATAAAGCTCAATTATAAAGTAGAAAAAGGATTTCTTTAAAAAAATATATATATATCCTCTCTGATATGCACCAGTCAGGTCGTTAAGTGATTGGGTTTATTAAATTTACTCAGCTAAGAAAAGAAGAAGCTCCCTTACATTTCAATTAATTACTGCACAATTAGTTCCTCAAACAGCTGATTAGGGTTTGACTCCCAGAACTAAGTTAATGCTCTCTATTGTTCTCCTCTAATTAGAAGGCTTACTCAACATTCACTGAACCAGTGCGTATGTAAGATTCAAGAGAAGCAATGCACAATGCCATTGTTAAGGGATCATGTGCTGCCCGTGGCAAGACAGACAGAACAGAAAGTAGTCCTAGTATCAATTACTGCAGCATCATTAGTGTGGCTTTGTCTCACAGTCCCCACAGAGATACAGAAAAAAAGCCAGCTAGCTCAATTACCCTCCACCCAGAGGTGACAAAGCCTTTTGATTTGCCCTGCCTTTTAAATATCTACTGTAATTCTAATGTATCTCATTATGTATTGCTACCTCAGTTCTGGGGTGCAGATCTTAAACGCTCCGAAAGATCACAAGAAAATCCAGAATACTGCCGTGTGCAATCAAAATTAATTCGACTGCATCTGCACTGAAACAGTCTCAAAACCAAGCAAGTGATTACGTTTTCAACAAAGACAAGTCTTGCTCGTCCAGCCACTATGTCTTTGTTTAATAGAGAATTGTACACATTTTATGTGTCATTGTGAATTTCTCTGGTTTTATTATAAATCTCATGAGAATATACTGTAGGAAAAAAAAATACGATTAAGAAAAGGATTATTCTTTTTTGGTGTTTAAATTAATAGACATTAAAAGCAATGAATAAGAGTGGAAAAAAAGGTGAAGTCAAGAAAAAAATATTGCACATAGTTTGTGAAACGTATGTGCAAACTTTATAAATAACTTCTCATTTATTTATGAAGTAGTAGTTAATATAATATGAAAAACATTGAAAAAGAGAAGGCAGAATTGGAATAAAACTGGAACCAATTAATTTATCAGCGTATTGGTTTAGGGTTGAGTGCAGGGAATTTTGTTAGATTTGTTAGTAGCCTCTGCGACTACTACCAGAAAATAAATGCACTTTTATGAAAAAGACCTTTGACTCACTTTTCAAAAGATATTTTGCACCGACACAGACTTGATTTAATTACTGTTATATTCAAGTTTTAAAAGTTCACTGTAGTCTCGACACGATTAGTGAGTTGGTGACTTTTGGAATCACTGCAGCAGATCTGACCATCTGTTTTTAATAGGAAAAACAACTCCGGTTTACTTTGCCACTCGGCAAATGTCTTCCAAGTATTTTCTGTCTCTTATCTTAAGTATTAGTATATCCAATAGTTGTGGAAGAAGTTTCTAAATTAAAAGTTGTACAATTCAAACAAATGTCTCTCAGCTGTGTAGAAACATAAGTTCCAGCACATAGAGTTAATATGGTGTTGAATATGCAACAGAAAGTGACAAGAGTATAGTCTAAGTTTTCATATTGTTGCATTTTGTTGAAGACAACAATTTAAAAAGTCCCAATTATTTGCCATTCAAACAAAACAAAAAATTTAATAAAAGATTTGATACATTCCCTGTAGCACATGTGAAGTTGCTGAGGCACGTGTGTATTTTTAACCTTTTAATTTGAACTAAAACTTAACTCTTAAACAGAAATACAACCAATTGTATCATTAATCCTGTTTTTCATGTAAACTCTTCTGAAGGACGCAGGAAAAAGATCCGTCAGTTTTCAGACTCTTCTGCTCTGGAATCAGCTTCCCTTATTCAACGCTGCGATTTTGATGTTCTGCTTTGTTTTTAAAACAAAACCATTCAAAAATGGTTTAAGTGTGGTATTTGCTCTCACTGTATCATTTGTCATAATGAGTTATTGTAAATTGTTTAGCCCTTTTTTAATGAGTGTTGTCTAGTTTTACTTTCATTGTAATTATTTAATATGTTTATAAATCTAATTCATGGTGAACAAAAATTAAAAAGTTAACCCAGTCAGATGGTGCTTCTCCTTCCAAACGATGCCATTACAGCACTGTTCGGAAAAAATCCCAACAAATAAACAACCCGTCATGGTGCAACAATGAGCCCTACTTGTTTTTTGTTTTTTTTTGGTGTGCACAAAATGAAAGGATGCTTTGACGCCAAAGTGCCTGGTTTATTTTTTTGTTGCCTTCTTTGTCCCTTTATTGACAAAGATCTTTTAAGACAAAGAAGGAAGGTGAGAGATCGAGAAGTAGGTCATTACACACTCTACTTGCAGACTCAAAAGTAATGTAGGTTATGCAGCTAAAGAAGCCAAGCCTGTTGAAAAGAGATACTCTGAAATAAGGGCTGTGCATGTGGTTCGAAAGACCAAGAAGCAGACTGACAGGCTACTTAAAATGTGCTACTTCACTTTGCATTAAAGTGTACAATATCAGGGTAGGGAGCCAAAGTGAGACCAAATTTCAGCAAATGCTGGTCAGGCTTGGAGCGATGGATCACTTACCGAAAGGAATCAAAGTCGGTGGCAAAAGATCTGATCTGGAGTAGAGCCCAGAAAGAAAAGTGTGAAACCTGGGGAAAGAGGGGCTCTCATTGAGGAAATCCATTACTACTGGTGAAGCCAGGAAGCATGAAAGGAGCTGTCTTGTTAAATTGGCTGCTTGATAAAGGATGTCTTTGGCTGGGGAGCCACTCATCGTCATCACTAGTGACACCAGACAGAGGAAGGAGAGAAGTATTTGAAATGTTGAGTCACTGCAGTTCACTCTCTGTGTTTCGCTTAACCTATTAAACCTCTCGGCCTCTTTTTGAAAAACTCCCTCACTGTCTGTCAGATAAAAATAAGGGGTTTCTCAATCCTGTTTTAATACTACAGAATAAACTTGACACAATGTACTTTTTTTCATCTTAAGATATTTTTCAAGTTTACAAAGCAACTGCAAAAATCAAAAGCTAACCCATGTTCCTATACAGGATCCACAGAGGCAGGAAGCTGCCACAAGTGGACCTGAAGGGAAAGCAAATAGCTCTGTATGCTACTTCTTTTAAACTGAAGGGAAAAAAAATACTCCACTGAACCTTGTTAATATTATTCATTGATGTAAAAAAAAAAAAGAACCTCAACAAGTCAGTTTGTACTTGGCCCATACCTTAGTTTTACGGTATGCTCAGCTGAGACAGTGGGAGATTTTTTTTTTGTTATAATATGGACTGTGGCACAGCTAAGAAATAAGAAAAGAGCTAAAAAAAAAAGTGTCTTACTTAATTAACAAATTCACCCCTTTTATTTATCATTATAAGACATCAATCTTCACTGTTCAAAGTTTGTAAAACAACAACTCTGGCGGATAAAAGTAGTTAACAAGCCAAAAAAAGTCTGATGACCGTGTTGCCATTACCTACAGTAACTTTGCATCGACCTTCACCGTGTCTCCTGTGTACAGTATGCATTTGATTTTGAAAGATTGGTTTTGGCAATGCCTCTTGTGGACCAAGGTGAGTGGCATCAGGTATGTTGAACCTGCAGTGTATGACCACTGACCCTTTAATCGTCTTGGCTCACTTAAGCTGCTGGTGGATCCCCCAGTAGATTTGTTTTTAATGCGGAGTGATTTTTTTCCCCCCCTCATCCTCCTTCCAAGCCACCCTTTTTATCTTCTTCCTGCTGTGTGGCTGAAACCCCGACGAAGCTGGGACAAGCCTCAAATCCCCTACATCAGGTCAATCAGGAAAAAAATACAGCTTTAATATATCCTGAAACATATTGTATCTACTGTAACGATACATCAGAGTTTTGACTCCTACTTGGTGCTACTGCGAATATCTGAAAAAGAATATGAAAAAACTAAGTATTCCACTTCTGCATATTCTCATATATGCTCATTTTCTTTTACAGTTTTTCATATCACTTTTTTTTTTAGAACAGTTGTATTATTTTATTTAACAGTATGGTATGCAAAAAATTTTACTCACTTTTAAAGCATTTAAAACTGGGCAGAAAATGAAACCTAAAGACCTTTAATTACATGTGGTTTATTCATATTACTTATGGTACTGTTTTACATTTGTAATCAAACACCAATAATGATATAACAAAAATAAAAAATATAATAATGTATATTTTTAAGGCAAAGTAAATTTGAAGAAAAGCAAAGTTTAAAACTACCAGCTCAGTGCCTTGAAAATTATATACACCCTTTGAAGTTGTTTATATTTCGTCACATTACCACCACACACTATGTCTACATAATTCCAATACGATTGGAATTATGTAGACATACATACATAATTATGTAGACAGCTAAATCGTTTAGCAGAGGGAAAAATAACTTTTTTTTTTTTTACAAGTAAAAATCTGAAAGTGGTGGCTTGCACTTCTATTCAGTCACCCTGAGTCATGACTTTGCAGAACCATGTTTTGCATCAATTACAGCTGCAGGTTTTGGGGTATGTCTCTCGCAGTTTTGCTCACCTGGAGACAGATTTTTGGCTTTTTTGCAGAGCAGCTCAAGTTCAAGTCAGAACAGATGCAGAACATCTGTGAAAATCAATTTTCAAAACTTTGCCACGGTTTCTGAAGTAAATTTGCATGTAAGCTTTGTCTGGACCTGTCAGCGGTCTCGTGTGTGTGTGTGTGTGTGTGTGTGTGTGCGTGTGTGTGTGTGTGTGTGTGTGTGTGTGTGTGTGTGTGTGTGTGTGTGTGTGTGTGTGTGTGTGTGTGTGTGTGTGTGTTAAGTTTTCCATCTCGGATCCTTGGGGTATCCTTCAGAGGACACAGTGGAACTGGCTACTGAGACTTCGAGGGCGGTGCCAGCACACCTGCATGTGATCAACTAATCAACCTGTGCATTTGTGGAGCTGGCAGTGAGTCCATTGATGCTTGTGTGTTGAACCTTGTGGTAAACTTAAGCCATCTGTGAGCACTCATGATTTTCATTGTGGCCTCTTCTAAGCCTCTTGTGTTTTTTGTCCTTTTAAAAGGACACCCTCAATCTGCCTTAGACTCCCTCCTTCTTCTGGGGGAGCTAAGGTTTGGAGGGGTTTTCTCAGTTTTCAGTTCAGCCCGATCAACTTCTTAGAACAATGCCCTTTGTTTTACAACTAAAGGCAAGATTTTGTGGACTGCATGACCAATAGTTATCCTGTAATCAGAGACTACCCCTGAGTTTTAGATCTCTGATTCTCCAGATATAATAGGGATATTTTGCTACTTTTCTGGTTCAACCTCTGATTGTCCTGGTCTGCCATGTTAGGATGATGGCCAGGAATCGGTAAGTTTGAAGTTGTCCCACACTCCTATGTTCCACAAGATGTTCAAAGGTAAAACTATAAACTGGTTGCCCTGGATTATATATATGGGTTTCAGAGTAAAAGGGGCTGAATACATGCATGCCATATTTTTCAGAGTTTTCAACATGCAAGACATTTATTTAGAAAATTAGCTCTTTTCTCCAACTTCACAAATGTCCAGTACTTTGTGTTGGTCTGTCAAAATAAAAGGCATTAATGTTTGTGCCTGCAATGAAAAAAAACAATGAAGTTAGTTATACTTTTGCAAGACACTGTACATGTTGTTCTGCATTACTCAAACATAAAATCTTTTTTTTTTTCTTTGCTTTCATTGGTTCATCGGTCAAATTCAAATTTGGAAGTTACCATGTTGATCCTCCGAGTTCCCTGCACAGAGAGCATAGTGTAATTCCCATAGTGCAATTCCCTTGAGCGCACAGATTTTCGCCGGGGAAACATTTTAATTATGACTGTTGAAAAATGTTTATTGTAAAGCACCACACTTGCATTTAGAAAGGGGAAACTGAGATTTTTTTTAAGGGAAAAAACGACAAAAAGGGGTATTGTTGTTGTTGGGTGTAGGTCTGCACTAATGGGCTGCTGCTCCCAAGAACATTCCATGTTGTCACATAATACTGTTAGTCAGTTTCCTGTTGGCAGTGCCAGCCTAAAATGATGGAGTGCGTTTGCAAAATTATAGTTGTGAATGTGTATTTGTTTTCTTTATTGATTCTCGGCATCGGCTCCTCTAAGAGTCCCATTCTGAGCACCTCTCCTGTGTTTATAGCCTAAATATACTGATACAAAACCAAAGAGAGTATTTTCTTTAAATGTAAAACACCAAAAATATGTGTTTATATTTAAGAACACTTGGAACAAAATATGACATGTCTCATATGCTGGGAAGTGGGACTGCTATTAAAATCTTTTATAGGTTTCTATATGATATGCAGGAACACTGTAATGTGCAAACACACTGCCAAAGGAATAACTCACCTATGTTCTGCTTGGAATTGTAAAAAAGAATGACTCCCACTGGATGTCTCATACAAAAGGCCTTGGCCACCATACTGTTTGTGTAAATTTATGCTTTGGTTGATATAAAACTGTATGCTGAATGAAAAAGAGGAAAATAACATGTTGGGGTTTTCTTTGCATCTGCTAAGCTTGCAAAAATGTTATATGCTCCACAAAATGGGGACATAAACAGAACATTTGTGGCATTTAAAAAAAAAAATAAAGACATTCCTGTTTTTCTTTCTGAATGTGAATAATATGGGGAGACTTTTTAAGTGTTATTGAAATTCAAACTAGATGCTCCTGTAGCATTCACCTGAACCTTTAGTGTTTACAAGAGAAATTAGCGTCAACAGGCACGTTTTTTTTTTTTTTTTTGCTTGTTATACAGCTAAAAGTTTTGTGTAATGGTTTGAGGGTTTTAGACATTACTCTTTATCCTAATACAACACACTTGTGTTTTTTAATTAAGTTGACCTCTTTTCAAAAACATACAAAAAAAAAAACAATCAGTCACTTGCACTATATTTTTTTGCAAACTGATCAAACAAAAACCAATTAGAGAACTTTACAAGGAGGTATACATTCAAGGCATCAGTTGTGTGGCGTATTCGCTCAATCTGCACACATATAACATGCAATAAGTCAGTAAAGGGAAAACATTCTTAAGCATTACGCGGGTACAAAAAAGTATGAATTGGACTTGGCCCTGTTCAGCCTTAGGGGTCAGTAAACAGGCAGCAGAGACACTAATTAGGAATAGAAAACTTAGTGACTTAAAGTAAAACATAAACCAACTCGTATTCCTAAGGAAGGAAAACACTTTGAAATGATGTTAAAGGATGCAAAAGACCTAGCCTTTACAGTTAAGGTAACAATGAAACAAATAACCAGTGAACGCAGTAAAAAGTTACTGTTAATGAGGCAGGACGCCCCGATTAACTGGAAGTTATAGGTAGTGCATATTGTGATGCAGAAGCCACTAGTTACCTAAAATCAATCACTTGCTATAAAAAAGTTTGGTTTTTTTTTTCAGTTCTTTTATTCCACATGAACCAACATCAAGATGACTTTAGTACACCTTCATGACAATCATTCACATAAGCATGAAGGTAAAGCTCACCACTGTGCAGAGTTGTAACCGAATTTGTGGGACAAAACTAAAGGTCTCAGATTTGCACCTTCAAAATCCTCTCACCCATATTCCTTGCAGAGTTGCAAAATGTCCTGAACAAATTAACTTAAAGGCACAACTTACAAATTCCAACCCCTGCATCCTAGAGCAAGGCTATTAGAATGGCTTAGGTTAATTGTCCTTTAGGTCTGTGCAGTTCAAAAACATCCCAATGAGTTCTTTAGCTGTAGTCACTTTGCACAGAGATTCATTGCTCAGGTAGGAGAATATCCAACAGGACAATGACACACAACATACAGCCAGAATTACAATGCTATGGATTGTAGCAAATCTTACACGTGCTAGAATGGCCTAGTTAAAATCCCAACCTAAGACAAGAGAATCAGTTGCAAGCCTTGAAAATTGCTTTTCAGTGATATTCTCTGATCCAATCTGACAAAGAAAAATGAATACATATGCACATGGATACCACAACTTTCAAATTTTTGTTTATAAAGAACATTGGAGAGTATACATAATTTTCCCCTTCTATGTACTGTCTTGATGGACTGTCATACAATATCCCCCCAAAAAATAATGAATGTTGTAGATCCAAATCTGAAAATAGAGGAAGACTGATTTGAGTAAACTATTTGTCAATTGTTATTTCGTTTTTCAGCTAATGCATTTATTGGAATCAGTTAAATCATGACATTTTATGAAATTCTTCTACTACAATGAAATGCAATAATTTGGGGTAAAAATAGCAACAAATAATCCGTTAAGCTCGCTCGGTTTTACTTTTGGGGAATTTGTGAAGCACGTCACATGGGACATTACGTATCCAAGTCTAACGTGCACTCAGTCATAAATTACAAAAGAGCAGGCCACTTAAACTTCCCTGTGTTGCCTGATTAACTGTGAATCATAACATTGTCCCTTAGCGTGCCACGGCAAACAGGCGATCGCCACGGCAAACAGGCGATCGACATGCAAAAAAGCATTTTTCTTGTTCTGCGTCTGCTTCAGAATTTAATTAGCCTCTTTTTTTTTTTTTAACCGGTGAACCCACAGCCTCACCCCTGCTGCAAGACGCAGAATTCATTAAGCTGTTTTCTGCCCTCGGATTTTCACACCGCAGCTTTGAACATCTGCACCCTGTCATGTATCATCCCATTCATTTCTACTTAATTTGATCCTAATAAGTGCCTACACGAGGAGCCAGATGTTGCTGCTTCGTCTATGGCACTGAAAGTTTTGTTTGCGAGGAGTTTAGCTCTGTGCCTGGTGGGCAGGGAGGTGAATCCAGAAAACGCATAGACTGTTTGAAATAATTCATTAATATGTAGAATAGTTTTGTGAATTCCTGTTTTCTCGACATTAGTTTTTTTTTTTTTTTTACTCGTCAGTGCACACAGAAATGCCTCAATATTTGACGTGATCCCACAGGACAAGCCTCAAAACTTGTTTTTATTTTATTTTCAATAATTCTATACGAGTCATTTACAAGACAATCATAAAACGTTGTTTTTATGACACCGTTTTAGAAGACAGTTTAGATTCTTGAGCACAGTTTAAAACAGATAGTCATAACATCTTTTTCATGGGGCACAGTTTGTTTTCTTGGGCGGGGGGGATATGTGTGACATGATGTTCAGTGGGCAGGAGGTAGATTTGATTATGTTCTGTGGTTGGAGAACCCCTGTAAACTCGGCTGCTAATCAGCACCATATGCCAGCCCCTGGCCCCTCATTCTCATCTTGTCAGTTCAAGTGGCTCCTAGACATGGCTCCTGACATGCCCTGGATTCAGCCACAGCAACTAGCAGCCCGGCATGTGCTAATGAGAGAAGTGGTGTGTGCCGAGGAGTCTCATGGACCCCAGAGATGCTGAGGAGGATGGGGTGAGGAAGCCAAAGGCTGAGCCATATGACCCCTCTAAGTTGACCTCTTTACCTGCAGGTTGAGCATTGACCGTCCTGCATCCAAACTCCAGGAACATGGTGTAGGTGGGTGTGGCCCTGTGTTTGATGTATTGTAAGGTCCATTTCTCAAGCAAATAGTACTTTGTGAGGACCCACTGCTACTTAGGGGACCCAAAGCCCAAGCCCCATTAGACAACCTGCTGTTTTTGGGTTAAAGGGTTTCAATTGAGTTTAGGTTAGGTTTAGGCTTATGAATGAAAAATGAATGGAAGTCAATGCAAAGTCCCTGTGAAGATAGACTGTGTGTGTGTGTGTGTGTGTGTGTGTGTGTGGGTGTGTGTGTGCGCGTGCGAGAGAGAAATAGAGAGATAGACAGAGAACTATAAACTAAATACCAGCTGCCTAAAGTATGTTGCCTTCTTAGTGCGTCCTGTTGCCATGTTGATGTCAACATTAATACGATGATGCCATGCTGATATGTTGATTATCATCCATTGGTAATCAAGATTCACACATCAAGTAGTTTGCATGATTTCCAAGAAAACATAGGTCACTTTTTTTTTTCCATTTGTCTACGGACCAGTTCTGATGCTCATGCATTCTTTGTTGGCAGTTTCTTTGGTGGACAGAGGTCAAGGTGGACGCTGCATACATGCAGCTCCATAGACGACAATCCAAAATGTTTCTACCAGAAACAATATTATTTTCTTCAGCAACTTGAGCGGCAGTAGCTCATCTATTGGGGTCGGCTTTTTGCAATCCTGTGCACTAACAAGTCACTGCTTTGCTACGATCCCTTTTATTAGATACTGACCACTACAGATCAAGAATATTCCACAAGAGCCGTAGTTGTGCAGAAGCTTTAACCTAGTTGTTAAATTGTCACAGCTCATTTTAACATTTGAATGTCATTTTTAAACACCTCAGGTTTTACAATCCATCTTTTTAATTTAAGTAATTTGATTCAAAAATTGATGATCATCAGTAAAGGTTCAGTCTTGCACTGACATAAAACATTCATCAGGTCAATTTATATAACTTCCTTGATTCTAATTTCAGAGGTCACGCATGGCATCTTGACACGGATCATTGTTACATGGAAGGAAAACTAATCGAGATGAAGGAGGGGGCCTGGGACTTAGGAGAGTCACTGATCGTTCTGCCCGAGAAGGCATCTGTTCCTGTTTAACACCAGGCTACGGCAGCACTATGTCTTATCAGCATCCCCACTGTGCTCCTTTTATTAAAGTTAAAATGAAGAGCACTTCACATTCGCAAATACCGGCAGCTATTCCCTCTACAAGCCGTTGTTGTTCAAAGCAAAACGCTGACAAAATACCCACGTTGTGATGACTCTGCAGTACTCCAACAATGCAATAAACTCCAAGAGGCCGTGATTGATAGCCGAGATAGAGCTTTCTCTCCGCTCGCAGAGGCTGTTTGTACTGAGTCCCAGTCTGGGGCCGCTGTTGCTTCTCTCTGGCAGTGTTGTCATTCAAAGTGACTGCAGCTTAGTGTATCTGTCAGCTGACTGGTTTCTCATTGTTTTACACGCTTGCAGACTATGCCTGTGAGAGAGAGAGGAAGAGAGAAAGAGAGAGAGAGAGAGAGTGCAGGCCCCTCAGGCAAATATCGTGTCAGCCAGCTTTGTTCTACAGGATGCTGGGACTCCCTCCGCTGCTGCTGCTTGGCTCCGCTGCGAGCTAGGGGGAAGTCGGGGAGATTAAATGAAACATCCTGAATCTCATACTTCTTAATGCTTTGTGACATCCACACTCTGCCGAGACTGGAGCCAAACGTGCCGACACAAAAGGAACAGCGATAAAACAAACACAGCCTCTTTAAAACAGACCCTGTGCCACGAGACATGTATACATCATTTAAACCTATTTTGTACGACAGAGGTGGGAGTTTTTACAATGTCGCTTGTCATAAATCATCTAGGATGCTTAGAGAAACAAACTCTGTTTTGATTTTTGCCTTAGATGAAATGCATTTCAGAAAAAAAAAAATATGCAGAAGTATTTCCAAAAAAAAAAACAAAAACAAAAAAACAATCTGCTGGAAAATATTGTTTATTGGATGCATGCTTCTGTTTTGACATGCCTTTTAATAGTATATTAATGAAGGACTTGATACTGTTCGATGAATTATTGAAGAAAGACCAAAGTCCCATGTCAGTCCATTCAAGCCTAGGTCTTGGAAGCAGGGGGGTTGGGTCCCCCGAGAAGAGGACCAAAACCAATCCTTCTTAGAGTCTGCAGTTGTTGAGTTTAGTAAACAAGTCATTATGAATTTTAACAATTCAGAGAAGAAAAAAAAAACCGCTTTCCCCCCACAAGGCTTTCAAAAATTCTACTCTATATGTGTACTAAAAACACACAAAAAAACAATCCGACCCTATAACACATAAATCAAACAGCACAAAAATACACAAGACCGAGACAGAAACTTGCGTGGGAGGTCGAGTATACTGTGGTGGACACAGAGGGAAAAGAAAAGGAAAGATGACAGTCAGATGCAAAAAAATCTAACTGTCTGAAATGATCATTATTATTTCATACGCATGCCTTTTCTTTGCCTGAAAAATTTAAGCTGCGGTGGCAGCATCAACACTGCACATGTCAAAGGAAGGCCTGGGGACCACAGATGATTTAAGTGGGAGAGGAGAGCATATGCAAAAACCACATGTGCAACAGCCATCAGTAAACAGTGAATATGCGGTAAAACTTGGCAGAGCAGTGGTGTTTTTTTGTTCTTGTTTGCATCTAGAGCACAACCAGTTTGTTAAACACTAAACAGTGGAACCAAGTTTACTCTCGCTCTTTCTTTTTTTTTGCTCTTGAGTACTCACCAAATTGTGTGCAACTGACAATACTTATTATTAACCCGAGTAGTATGTTATGGCATCTTGACACAGATTCATTTGATGATTCACACTTGAACCTCAGCACTGACCTTTATAAAACAATGGTTTTTGGAACAAAACCTGGTCAATCTTGGTTCTTCAGAAGTTGTTCAGCAGGCTGAATTTTCCCCCCACCCTCTTTCCTCTCATATGTTGACTAAACACGATTACAAAAAAATGCTAAAGCAGACAAAAAAGGTGTGCCAAAAGGTTTGCTTGCTAAAACACTGCACACCCCTCAGTTTGACTAAAAGTGTCTAATTTACAAATGCTTAGCTTAATGCAAAGCACACACTTTAAATCATACATTATGCAAATGACAGAACGATGTTTTTTTTTTTCTTTTCCAAATGAGGAATTTCAACAAGCCTCAAAATTTTCTGTCTTGAGTTTGGATACCCCAGTGCCCAATTATACATGCTTATTGGTGGACCAACGATGCCACGTTCTTTCGGTCAACAACCAATAAACAAATTTGCGTATATTGCTTTATTCTTCAGTCATTAGTTTACAGGCCATCTGTATATGGAAATAAACAAGAAACCTTCTTCTTGCCTGTGTAGGATTCTAACAGTGGTGGAGCCTTTGATCTGTGGTCCTTGATCTATTGGGCTCATGGTGTCATATTGCCCTGTGATGTGCCGGATTAATTAGGTGGAACGGGTATTTATCCCTTAAAATCATAATACTAATTTACCCAATGCAATGTGGTGGCTCTGTGGGTGGCAGCTGTGGGTCCAGCTTCTATTAAAAACGCTTAGCCTCCACATCGTCTGATGAGACCCAGCTCTGAATGGATCACAAATCAGCGGAGGCATTCAGCACGCAGAGATGCCAATTATTAAAGAGAATAAATTATGTCAATATTGACATCAGTGTTCTGCTGCTCGTTTCAGAGCTGCATTTTGTTTATTTGAGCAAATAAATCATTTAATAAGCTTATTTTAATTTAGCAAAAAAATGTAAAAGATTTTTGCTTGGTGGTCAGATTCTCATAAAGGTATTATTCAAAACGAATGCAGATGATACAGAGAGATCAAGGGCGGGAAATATCAACCATTAAAATAAACCCAAATGTTAAGCAAAAGGAAACAATGAAACACCTGCAATAAGAAAGCAGATGGTAAATTCAGGGACAACGTGAGCAAAGGGAAGAGAAAGAAGAAAAAAAAATGAGCGAATCGGCAAACAAGACCAGCCAAACCTTACAATAAAATCTTTCACTCGTTTTTTTATGCCCACACCAAAGATAGTGTACATTGTCCATCCCTGTGCACAATTCTGCAGCACAGGGCCCCTGGTTCCTTGGGCTGAATGCAGCCTGCTCTTGTGCTCTGGCCTGTGAATGCTATCTCAGAGCAGCAGTCCCCAGAATGCTGCCTATTCCCACACCCAGCAAACGCCACCGTGGGGATAAGGACCACACAATTGATAGAAAGTGTATTCTTTTCCATAGGACCCCACCATCATGTTAACTCTGTCCGGTACCTTATCAAAGAACAAATGCCTTTGAAAAACAGGGAAACAAAGCACTGGGCTCCATTGTTGCACGGCTTTTCTTTTGACAGGAATAATCTGGCTTTTCCATCACTGAACAAACTAACCTCTGCTTGACGTTCATAGGGACAGGACGGAGCCGGACACCGGCCACAAGCCATCTGCTGCTGTCTGTTGAACGCAGCAGTGCTTTTCATGGCCCAAAGCACACATGATTATGTTTATGTAATAATTTCTGCTGTATTTATAATTTATCTTTGCTTAAGATCTCCCAGAAATAGTTAGCATTTGTAAAAGTCACAGAAATAAACTATCTTTTAATTTAAAATGTATTTAAACTGTCTGTTGTCAAAAAATAAGTCATATTTGATTGAGGAACTCTTTCACCAGTGAATCTCTTACGCTCACCTCTGCTTCCTTAGCCCCACAGTAGAGTACCATCTACTGGTTGTGAGAGGTACTGCAGAAACGATAAGTATTTTCAGACCTTTTAACAACTCTTTCCCTGTTCGTCGAAACTGTTTTGCACCTATGTTCTGCACAAATAGCTTTTGATTAAGAAAAAAAAATACAGTTTATTTTATGAGTAGATAATTCACACCGTCCATGTCCTTTAAGTCACAACATAACGCATAAAAGGTGAATTCTTTTGTGGGATACAAAAACCAAGAAAGGTATTTGCAGCAAGGCTGTTTGGGCTAATCTTAAAAACTGACTAAAATCCTTTTGAAAAATCCACTTAGTTTGCAGTGAAATAAATTGCAATACTGAATAAAAAGCATAAACTCACTTAATTCAATGTTTTATGGTTTACAAAACTTCATACTCAGAAAAAGGGGAGGGAATAATTTACTTTTACCCTTGAAACTTACCACATATAACACTTATTTAATACTTACTCACATAAAAGAGTGGTTTTGCTGTGTAAACACTTAGAACCTGTTTTCACTTTCAACCATTTTGCTGAATATGGGACACTTTCTAATAACACCTATGTTGTCTGTAGGCGTTATTGAGGCGACAACATGTTCCCAAACTCAGGAGGAAGATGCCATCTGCATTAAAGATGAATAGATCAGTAGAAGTGTCACTATCCATCTTCGCTCATGACATACAGGACGATGATAATTACTCACTATGACAAGCACTGCAAAAAATAAAAAAAAGAAAGGGAAAAAGTAGTCTTGATCTCAAAAGCAAATTGATTGGAAAAAAGATGAAAAATGATACTTAAATAAGGCTAATAAATTATATCACCAGCCATATTTTTCTACATGACTTGGAAAAACATGCAACATGATTTTGCTAAGTTTTGGTTTAAATAAGCAGCACTTAAAAGTCCATCACAAGTGTTTCTTTCCCCCCCGTTACAAAACGAAACTGAGGTGACACGGATTCAAATTTGCGTAAAACTTTTAAAATGAAAGTGCTCGATTAGGGAAGGAGTCAAGGATGATTTCATAGAAAATATACTAATTAATTAATTAAGAACACAAATCAAATACAAATAATGAACTATTTATTTCAGCATATTTTTTAGATAGTAAAGTCTTTGCCTTTGTGAAGTCTTTGAACATGATTGTTTTATTCTGGTTTATGGTCACAAGCAGGTGTTATTTTTTTCCCCCCCAACAATTTTGTCTGTTCAGATCTCTTACAAAATAACAACACTGACATTTGTCCATTCTTTTTGGTATCCACCGAGTCTCGGTGTGGGCTGCTCTGCATCCTCACTGCCCGAAGGCTGTTTTCCTAATCATATTAATGAGGGAGCGATTCTCCAACCTGGGCTGCAGAGCCGCCGCCTATGCTCAAGCAGTAGTCCTATTTACACTGTACCTATACTAATCTGACAGCCTTGATCAAGGAACAGAAAATAAAACCCCTAAGGCCTCTATTGATCAACCTTGAGTCTTACTCTAACACCGTTGTGAGGGTCTGGTTAGCTATTACAAATGTTAGTGTGTTCAATGAATTATTTCATCAGAAAAGCAAGCTGCATTAAGAATTTATTTTGAAGTAAACTATTTCAAAGGGGTGTCCATACTATATCATCCCAGTTGAAATCAGGGTCTAACAGTGCAGCCAGTTCTTTGTTTATATCTGTAGTTCAGGCCTCGGAGAGTGGACAGCAGGAAGTATCTAGCAGTCTTTTATGCACTGAGTTGGGATCCTAAAAGAGCACTTTCAGCTTTTACTGCATGGTTTGTGCAATTTCGATCTCTGGAAAAATCAACAGCCCTTTATTATGTTAATAAATACAGAGGTCAGGACAGTCTGTGTTGGGCAAAATGGATGTCAGGCACAGTGGCACCAGAAGTCCCAGAGTAACTTTCACTCGTAACCTCACAGTCCATCAATGTGGAGCAGCGAACAGCAGAGAAACAAAGCTGGAAACATCATGAGAGAGATAAAGTAGCAAAACACAATAAAGCGCAGAGAGTATTTCTTGTAAATAATCTGTAATATAATTACCCGTGCAGACCTGCCTTCTCACTGATTTCCTAAATGTTTACTAATGGAGTCTCCCTCTTAGCCATTCTATTACAGAGAATTGTTGAGTGTTGCCCTGGAGGCTTAAATCTCTCCCAGGGCTGTGGGCCTGGTTAATGGATGACCCACTTGTTAGCTAATTGCTGCGGTGTCCCTGAACACAAAGGAAATGTTAAATTATGTTATACTGCTGTTAGATAATGAGCAGGAACAGGAACAGTGCTTTTCTATGTGCGCTGAGCACAGTCCCCACAGACCTTACACCTTGCAATTCATGCGGCTACCGCTTTTCGTGTTTTTTTTCTCTACCTACTTTTTGAATCAAGCGTACAGTTAAAACTAAACATTTACACAAATGGCCTATAATTGCATAGAACTTTATCTACCCCAGACGACTGAACAGCGCTATATACAACATTCAGTCATTTACCCATTCACCATTCATGCGTATACACACACACACACGCACAGACATACACCAACACACACGCACACCCACACACACGAACACACGTTTGTGTGGCTATTTTTGTGGGGACTTTCCATTGACTTCCATTCATTTCTACAGCCTAAACCTTATCTTTACCCTTTTCCTAACCCTATCCATCACATACCCAGCCCTTACCCTAACCCTATACTCAATTCACACCTTAGTCCTAACTCTGACCCCTGACCCAAAAACAAGGTTGGTTTTGGTCCCCACAATGTAGTATGCGTGAGGAAAATCGTCCCCACAAGGTATTACATACAAACGCACACACGCACACACATACACACACACATATACTGATGGTGGTGAGCTACATTGTAGCCACAGCTGCCCTGGGACAGTCTGACAGAAGCTGAATACTAATACATTTTCATCTCACTGTCTGACATTAAATCATTAAATCTTACATTTTCTGTTTTAGATCAGTGAGGATAGCCAACGTTATTTATTCACAAGCTATTTTTGACATTGCAAAAAAATTTAAGATTTGCACCATAACTACTATGTATTTAAATATTTGGGGTGATGACAATGTCATGTTTTTGTAAACTCTCAAAGGAACAATTCACAAGTTAAACAGAGGCAAATCTGTTAAAGAACTTTAAGGTAAACCTCAAACACACTGCTTCATTATATAACATCAAGGAAAAATTCAAACATACTAGGGCAAGATATCAGGAGGAGAACACAATCTGACCCATTCCTGGGTACCGTTTTTACATTCCTGAAGGTGTGGTGATATATTTGTTACACTTATATGTGCATCATGAAGCTGCTGGTTGAAAGTGGAAATAAAGTATTAATATCCTCACAGAAGGAAGTCTGTTAATAGGCTCAAAGGCCACTCATCAAGGAAGACACCATTGCCCACTGCTTGCATCTTTGCTGACCCACCAACTCCGTAGCAAATACACACCCTTCATTGTTAATCAGAGCACTTCTACTGCCTCCACTCATCTGCACAAGGTGGCGCTGTGTGCAGCACATCTACATCTCTGTCCGTCAATACTAGAACCGAACCTACTTGTGTGAAGTCAATCTTCAAAGATTACATCGTTCCAACAAGAAAATGCACAACATCCATATTTTCAGAACAATTTGCTAAGTATTTTTTAAACAATTTTTTACTACATCTGCTCACAATATTAATGAAAACATGCTCATATTCATACATTATCATCCTCTAACACTATTATATACTGTGCAAATTCATGAACAAATGTCTTATACAGATGTTTTCATTTTCAAATAAAAAAAATATCAAATTATAATTTGATAATTTACCCACACACACACACACACTGCCAGATAATCATATATGATTATCTGGCAATCATATAATCATATGATTATGATTATAATAATCATATGATTATATATGATTATCGTGTATGATAATCATATAATCATATATGATTATCTGCTAGATAATCGTATATGATTATCTAGCAGAAAAACGTTTATTCCCAAAATTATTAAAAGATGTCAACAATGGAAGACTTATCCATTCAGCATTACATGGGTAAGCCAGAAAAGGCTACCACAATAATAATGCACACGTCTTGTAAATCAGGCCTAGTTAAAAGGCTAGCTAAGGCTAGCACACAGAACTAACCTGAATGCATTTGGATCTTATGCTTCCCAAGACAAAAATGCCAAAACAATGCCAAACTGTTTGTGTAGTAATGCTACGCAAAAAACGCAGTATGGTTATGTCTCCTCAAAGAGCAAAAGTGAGAACAGTGCTAATATAAGCAGAACACATGATGCTACTGCTATCAAAACAATAACCAGAGAGTCACATTAAATTCATGTCTGAAATAAAACTTGTGTCATTTTAGCATTTTTTGAAGCTTACCTCTTTGTTGTGTCCGTCATTTCTTGGCCAACGTCTGTGTCACCAAAGCAAGACGCAAGGAACTGACTTCTCAATGAGATGAAGTCTTTCAAGAAATGGGTCAAAATGTTGAATTCCCACAGACCTAATGGAAAAAAAAAAGTAGTGTGATTTAATGTCAAATTGTGCAAAAACAACAAATAGATATATATGTACCAAGTAAATATCTTGGTTGAACCCATTATACCAATTTATAAAAGTATTAATTTCTAAATAGTCATCTTAGTAATGCACAGACAGAGCTTCTTATTCAACCTTTTGTCCTGAAGAATCCATGTCTCACGTTGGCTGTCAATCAAAACATAGAAGTCACATATAATAAAAAAAACTTAGACTGTCATATTTTTCTATCAGAAATAACCAATAAACACATTGTAGATCCCGACATCTAGATGTCACAGAAGTAGACCAAAGCGAGCTCATCTGCAAGACAAAAAAAATACCCCAGAAAATTTCAATAATCAACAAAAATGTTATATATTTCAAACAAAATCCAACCAAAATACTTCTATGTATTTTGACATACATGCATCTTAAGTGGATGCGATTCATTTAGGGAGTCATGTTGGGCTACATTTCAGGATCCCTGAAGTACAGAGATCCTCCTCACCTCTTGGACCTCAAGCCAAGAGTGGAACGGCCTTGCTGGCCAAAGAGTCTCTTTCAGCTGCCTCTGAGGATTTGTTTTCACTGGAGGACATGTTGGAACACAGTGCCATGTTTGAATTCGGCTGGCACTTTTTTTCTTTTTTTTTTCAAATGAGTCTTGGCCAATTGGAGAGGCCTGGCTGACGATTTTCTTCAATATTTAAAGTCCTAGGGCAGAATCTTTGGCAGCAAGGGGTAATCAGAGAGCTCTGCTGGGTATGATATCAAATAAATAACTAAACCTAGCTTCCCTTAGATATCCTACAATTGAGACCTAACCAAATCAAAGAAATTTCATTTTTCAGGCCTCTTTCATGCCTATGGTTTTGTTACGGCTTTATCATCAGTATCAGGAACCTGTGTTTATTCAACCCTCAATTACCAAAGGCTCAGCCGGCAGGCCTTTAATTGATTACTTTAATTGATTGGTTTGGGGGTACCCATGGCTGAAAAGCAGTTTATCTTAATCAGCTGAGAGGAAATTTCGAGAGGGGGTTGATTTCCTCCAGCTGATCACTCCTGTGTGGTATAAAAGTGCAGAGTGATGTGCGAAAATTTGTGGTTGCTCATTTTACTCTGGGAAAGATTCAGATTAATCAGATGTGTGAAGACAATACATGTCTAGCGTTGGATTTCTGCCCTTGCAGTCCCCTGATTTCTTTTTTAAATCCCCCTTTTGTTAATTGACAAGAAAATTATAATTTGATATTTTTGATTTGAAAATGACAACATCTGTATAAGACATATTTATTCATGAATTTGCATAGTATATAATATAAATAAGATTCTATTTAAGTAAATAGAATCTTAGACAAATAAGTATTAAAATAGCCGGAATGAAAAAAAATTGTAAAAAGAAATGCTTGTCCTTTTAAATATTTTAAGTCTGATTGAACTCTGTTTCCCACTCACAATATTCCATGGGAAGGGCATTTATTAAGAGTCCAGTGGTAACATGATGGCAATTGACTCTGAGATATTCCACATTGACACGACGCCCCATGTGGATGTGGAGGTAGAGCAAACCTCTGACAAACAGTGTTATAATGGCAGAGTGGAACTCAATGCGTTACCAGAGACTTTTTTTTAGGTTATTTTTGCCTGATGAGGCAATGCTGAGGCAAAGACAATAGGCAGGAAAATTGTCCAGCGAGTCATACACCAGATCTGTAAGGTTATTTGCAGGAAACAGCGGATAAATCAATGTTAAAGCCCAAGTTTTTCCACATATAGAGGAAGAATGAGGGGCACTGAGTTGGATGTGACGTAAAAGCTGCAAGGACGCATTTTGCACGTACAAAACGGGTGAGTAATGACAAATGATACAAGTTTGTGAAATTCTGCCTTCAGAAAAATGAAAATAAACAATCGCATAAAAAAGGGCCTTAAATGTAAATACTGTAGTTTTTGCTGCATGTTTACATGCCGCCATAGAGCTACCATTTACACACATAAAATCAAGCATAACTACCTTTACTTATCAACCTTTGATTTGACTATCAATAACTATTGTAATAACAAAAAAAAATCCAGTTACCTTTGTGCAGACAGACATATGGTAGTTGCTAGTTATCACAGTTTCATTCAATTGGACATGAGCTGGCTGCAGCCTGCAGGCCTCGATCTATTTCTTGCATTACTCCAGACTTCCTTTGGGTTTTGGAAATGCAATAAATTGCATTCTGCCCTCTACACGGCTGTCAGGACTGCATGCTACCCACTGACTACATTGGACCATGATTTCCTACTATTGTACTCAAAATCTTTGACTGCAGCTCGTTAGCAATGATGAACCAGCGCAATGTTGACAGAAGTTAAGGGGCGTGTACTTCCGGATAAACTGCGACTGCCTATTGGTCAGTTGTTCACGCTGCATTTGGCTCTTTTAAGCGCCAAATGCAGGCTCTAATGTTCGGGCTCTAATGGGATGTGTGTATTTTTTTGTGTACATGTTTTTACTTTTATCTGTTTAACAGACTTTCACACTGCTTTTGCAAACAAAATATTTTAATCTAGATGAGTGACATAGGGGGGCACCACAGGCTTAGTTCCGGATCCTTCTTTAGTCTCCCTATGAAATCTCCCCCTACATCTTATCATTTGAAAAAATAGATATACTTCTTATCACATAATGCTGATAATATTTTATTATTGCTAACTGAAGTCGACTAATACTCTAAGCTGTTGTCAGTGTTTTTATTCAGCTATGTTGAAATCAGAAAAGAGTAACCATTAGTATTGCTGAATGACCTCGAGTCGGTCCAGAACATAAGACTAAGAAACTACATTATACATTTTATGGAGACAGAATAGATTTTCAGACACACTCAAAAGCATACATACCAAAAGTAAAGTTTACAAGTTGGAACATCTTGCCTTAGAACATGGCACTGACCAATTTCATTTAATTAAGGGAAGTATGAAAGGACAACTGCTACGGAGCCCCCCAGGGGACATGGGGAATTTTTTTTCTCACCTGAACTTTTTTCTCAACTGAACTTGGTCATTCTTCATAAAAATCTGAAGGTGAGAGGACTGTGGATTTCCAAACAAGATATCTGAACACACAGCCAAGAAAAGTATTTCAAAAAGTATTTATTTCAGAAAAATAAAGTAAAACTACTGGTATGGCTGAGACTTAACTTGTGCCAAATTGGAAATCTTTGGAAAGATCTGAAGATTAGAGTGCATGGAAAGGCCTCTCAGAATTTGTGAGATTTGATGGCAGTTTTGGAAGGTCAGATCAAAATCCCACCTGCATAATACATATGACTAGTTTTTCCATACAAGGAACATCTTAAAGATGGCTTTTTCTACAAAGTATTGCATAAATTTTTTTACTCATCACTTATTTTGTGGACTAGTTCACTTAAATTTCTTTATTTGTGAAAAATTCAAGTTGTTGACATCTGGTGTGAAGTCTAGTATTATTAAATAAGAAATAATAATTGATCAATTAAAATAGGAATAAATATTTAATCAGAAAAAAAATATCAACTCATTTTAAATATTCTTTTCTTTATGTTTCTGACGTGTTGGAGCAGGGGTCCCCAAGCTGTGGCCCGTGGGACGGATCTGGCCCGCCTCCTCATTTGGTCTGGCCCCCTGGGCGATGCCGGGTCTGGCCCCCTGATCAATACCAGAGAGCATTCAGTGTTTTTTTCATATATATGTGGATTTTTCTTCAACCACCAGGGGGGCTCTTGAGCAGATATAAAACTTGGTTTCCCTCAATGGAATATATACTAGTCAGTACCAGTCACTGTTTCGCTCACGGTTTTTTTCCATTTGCATTCTGGGTAAAAATCTATCTCCAAACGTGATTATGTCGTTGGCAGTAATCCACAGTTATGTGGCCCTCACAGGAAAAAGTTTGGGGACCCCTGTGTTAGAGCTTTAAATAACATTTTGTTGTCTAACATCATCTGATCAGACATTATCGATAATGCAACAGACTCATTTTAAGACCTAAAGCTGTGGCTCACAAATTGTCAGATTTGTTTCAATCATTTTTGGACTGAATTGATCCTGTTAAGTATTTTTCAACAACAGTTGATACTGTTTGATTTTATAGCTTGTTTTTATACAGTGTTTTTGATATAGAAGCTATAGTGGTAGATTTTAATTTGCATGCATTCAACTATTTACATTGTGACTGAAACTGATTGCATGTTTATTTGGACATAGTGTGATATTTTGAATGCAGATGGACAGGAGACATGATACACAACAGATTGTTGATCATATTTGCACCTGTTTTTTGTTGTGTGGAGTATTCTGCAAACGCTCCGACATGTTATTGACATCGTGTTGCTGTTGAAAGGATCAGAGTAGTGAAACAGCAGGTGGCTGACTGAATTCTTTCTGAAGATGTGAAAGGGTTAGAGACATTTTACCACTTTACTATGGAGAAGCAGTAATAAGGACAGTTGTTTTTTTCTGTGGCTTTTCATTTTCGAAACTATGTATAGCTATGTATAAAACACGTTTGTATTTGCTGCCTCATTGACCCTACATCCCCCAAAAAAGTTTTTACTCACTTTTTTTGGAGTTGTAAGCAGACTTCAAGCATACTTTTTCAAACACCGGAAACTTTTTAAAGAGCAGTGACTGCAACATTAAGAACATACTGTGCAGATGCTTCACAGAACTTCCTGTGTGGCAGAATCCTGGGCAGGGGGCATTGCAGGGAATTCAAATAAGATTATCTATATAAGAATAAATATTTAGCTTAAGTAAACCAGGCAATATACATATATATATTTTTTCGATCCAGATTATTGCAACTATGACCTACTTTGCATTTGTTTTTGCTGATTTTTTTGTCCAGTAAGCTCTTTACTTTATTGTTCTACATGTCTAAAAATTACAAAACAGACCGTTGCCACTCATGACTAGTTTGACCCTCTGAACTTCATTCTTGTGTACTCACTCTTTGACCTTTGCCTGGTAGTAACTGGTATCTGGTGAGCAGTAATGGAAGTTGGATGCAAACGCTTTCCCCTCTCTGTCCAGCACTTAATGACAAGAGGCCTGCATGACCTTGTCTGGCTATTTTCTATTTAATAGAGGTCACTGTACTGGGGTCCCACAAGTCTTTGATGTATATCAGCTCAAGAAGGACCAGCGCTGAAGCACCAGAGAAGGCCAGCCAAGTACAACCCCAATAGAGAAGTTTTCCCATGGTCCTGTGCCCATGAACAGCTATTTCAGGGAACCTTCACTGAACAAACACTTGCAAAAGTCAAGCTAAAATAAAACAGTTAGCACTGCCGCACAGTGAAAAGGTCACCAGTTCAAATCTGTGCAGAACTTTCTCTGTGCCGTTTGTATGTTCACACAAGGATTGTGTGGGATTTTTGTCAGTGAAGAAACGAGTAAGAAGGAATTGCTCTTGCTCCATATAATTACTGTGCCTTACACTTCTTAAACACGGTAAAGTGTATTTTGCAACCTCAAATTTAATTTCAGTAGCATCCTGAAAAAATTATGTTTTTAGTTTGATTGCTTGGTTGTTTGACAATATGCCAAATGTTGTGTTTTATAGAAGCAGAGTAAAGGCCAAAAGGTAGTGCTAGTATAAACCAAACACTATTAAATCCAGTGCCAAAACTCCATCAATTCCTCTCTGATAAGTGTTTTGGATAGTGAATGGATGGATGGATCAAAAATAGGTCAAGCAACCCTGCAGTTGGAGTCACTTTATGTATTTGCCATGCCAAAGTAGGTAAATTGTTCAACTACAATCTAACATCTCCAGCTTGATGTTAGTCTGCAAATGTTAGACTTTGCCTACTATGAGATTAGGTAATGTTATTTTGTCATTGTTGTGATATTTGTTTATCACTTGCGTGAATGTGATTGTAGTGGAATATGGGCATGAAGGTATCTGTATGATGTGAGACCATGGAAAGGTTCAACACTTCCAAAACAATCTGTGGCACTTAATATTAGAGTATCTTAGATTATTGAATGTGTAAAAGCATAATGTCAACAAATTATTTTATTTCTTCTGTTAAATAACAACTATAACTATCAAATAAAGACATTTCAGTGGTTGGTTTCTTGAGAGTTCCTTTACTGTTCTACATATTTTTTGGATGAGATTAGGTGGTAGCTGTTACTCAGTGAGTCAAAGTAGAGCTTATCTATTTGTCAGTGCAGAATAACAGCAATGGTGAAAATGACAGTTATTATTGAAGACATTCTTCAGGCTTTATAATCTTTGGCTGTAGGCAAACACAATTAGAGAAATCAAATCTTGTATTGGCAGTTTTCAGTAACCACATGTGCTATCAGTACCAAAAATGCAGTAAAGATTATAGTTCACGACTCTAGTTCTACATAGCTAATAAATGGGGAAGTTTGTAACACTTTATAAAATTTAATAACTTACCTGAAAATATTAGCTATATAGTTTGTGCCTGATTATATATGAGTGCAGAGGTGTGTGTGAAGGCAAATTTCTGTTTAGAGTCTAGTTGGATGGATATTACTACAAATACTTTAACTATATTTTAGTTAAAGAACTGTACTATCCTGCATTGCTAACACGCATTCAAATATATGACTTTTCAAAAATAATGGTAAAAACAGATAAGTGATTTTGGGACATGATGTATCCAGAGGTGCGCTTCAATGCTGAGTGATGTAGTGGAAGCATCACCACTGAATTCAGGGTTGGTTTATGGACTTTGTATCAGAGCTTAGCCTAGGGGTTTTTGTTAGTTATTTAATCTCCCCAAGCTCATAGAACATATTTGAAACCCTGCAAGCAGGTGTATAAGAAATGTGCAGTTGTAACTTTTGTCGGCATATGTATGTTTGATGAATTGTTCTTTGTCAACATCAATAGGGTTTTTGAAGTCCAGTAAAGGCAAAAAGGATGACTGAAGACATAAATATGACCATATGCTCAAACAAACACTTTACTTGTTATTCTCCCTTGTCCATCTCATTCCATGCTGTCAGTCCATCTCTCTACCATCTCTGTCTCTGTGCTCTTTCCAGATAAATGTTTCATGAGACAGTCCTCATATTCTCTCTTGGAATAGATATGTCCAAGAGATTATAAGACACATCACTCAGTCAAATTTACCTTGGACCACACATTTCATGGCCCAAACACAAGTGCATCTTCAACAGAGCTAAAATAGGAGGGGGACAGACAGAGAGGAGGCATATTTTATTACCCCAAACTGACTGTCAAATAGCGTCTGCAGTCAAAGAATTATCAAAGGGTTTATCCTTTTCAGATGTGGAAGTCTAAAGTGGGTCACACTCCACATTCACGGTAATATCATAGTAAATATTCACAACCTTATAATTATTTAATCAGTCCCTAATGGAAAAGATCCCCACCCCAAATATAGACCCACCTCTAAACTTAATCATTTGCAAATCTGTTAACAGTTGTAACTGTAAACTTTGTACTGTTTTTCTACATGTTCTGCCTGTCACACTAACAGGTATGCGTAGGGCAATGTTCTAAGTGTCCCATTAAGGTACATTTAAAGGCCAAAAATTAAGGTGTTATCTGAGGTTTTCATGAAGAAGAAAAAATATGTCAAAAATGATGAAATCTCACCGAGTACAGAATTTCATCTGCAGTTCATATTAACATACAAAGCATTGTTCTTATTTTAGATCAGTTTGAATCAACAAAAATATTTATACTCACTAAGTGAAAACATTTTTTTGAAAGGATGTTAATCTAATTAATTTCTGGAGAAACTGAAATGTTTCGCTAAATTGTGCAAAATGGCATTCAGAGGAAGACAAAGAAGAAGTGCACCATTATGAAGCATAGAGTGGCAGCATGACGTTAGGAGGGACTAGCGCATTTATGTGGCATCATGTGGAAAAACAAAAACATGTGGAAATATATAAGTAGTATCTCAAAACATCAGCCAAGAAGATGAAGTTAAATATATTGTTTTATAGTGTCAAACGTATTCTCATGCTAATGTTAATTTATTTTTTTTTTGCGGTTGTTGCAATATGTTCTTTACCTCATTGTCAGAGAAAGGAGCCATATTTTCTTGTGAGTGCAGCAGTAACATGTCACCCATGTAACATAATAATATATGCTTGCATCAAGATGAAATGTGTTAACCATATGAACCTTGGCTCTCTGTTAAGAGCCCTGCAGTTTAATCTGTGGTAAATTATACTGTCTTGCTTGCCAGGGTAATTTGTCAGCACGTATGAAGCCTGTTGGCAACAAGAGAGGTGGGGACATTGTTGATTTTATGACTTCAAAGGGTCAACCTTTTCTCTTTCTGGTCCACTTCAGGGCATTACTGTGGGTCAATTCAAAAAGGCTCATACCAAGTCACTGACTCGTCAAAACCCACGATGCATTATATGGTTATGAATGTTTATATATGTCAGTTGAAAGATGTGTTGAATTGCACTGGACTCACCTCCCTCACTGCAGAGAATGTCTTTTGTAGTTCATCTGGAGATACAAAAGTTTTATTGAAGGTTGCCTTCTGAAAAACACATTGTACAATATTCCTTTCAATTCGCTGGTCTTTTTTTTTTTTAGTCTATACCGGTTTCTCTATGGTATTCTATTTTCAAGACCAGTTTTAAAATTTTAATGCAACATAACTTCATTGCATTCAGAGCGAGATCAAAGTGTTCTGGCTCTCTGTTTGATGTATTCTCCATTTGAAGTTTTTCTTCCAAAGACAGAGAGTGTAAAACAAAAGTTTACATATTCTTGCTTTTGTGGAAGCACTTCTTCTGTGCAATGCATTGATCCTCTAATAAAAAAAAAATAAAAATAAAAAAAAATACCTGGGTTTTTCACTTGTGCTGTTGCATTGTCAATACGAGGCCAGGAGCTTATTCAATACTTGTGCAAAGGACCTGAGCTAAAGCTATGAATAAAGACAAATTCGGAACCCATTCCTGTTCAGTGCCAGTCTGAACCCTGATGACAGGTCATATGTGAATTTGTTGTTTAAGGCTGCCCTGATGGACAGCCACACTCCAAGAAAAGAGTCTCTCACAGACAGCGATTGACAGATAAGAAACAACAGTGTTGTTGCAGTGCTGAAAGGTCCAACCCCAAAACACAAGAGGTGTGATTAGAAGCGTAAAACAAACATGAGGAAGCTCAAAATGAAATCTCACACGGCCATAGGGGAGGAACAACTGTTGACGTGTATTCATTGAGAAAATAGAACCACTCAGCAGCTGTTACAAATCACTATGCCATTATACACACCGCGTGTGTATAATGGTCTGTGGAAGGTGGCTGGAGGCTTACTGTGATTACTCTGAGTGAGTGTTTCTCCGTCTACACTGGAAGAACTGGCTCTTTCTTCCATGGCAAAATTAAACTTCCCTCCTGTTCTAAGAGACGGTGTTAAATGTGACCCGTGTTTTCCGGGGATTTTACAGGTGACCTCGGATATTTTTAGCACCAGTTTCACACATTGTAGTGGAAAGGTCCAACTCTGACAGAATTGAAAAAGTCATTATTGTTTACAAAAATACTTCATGTAGAAAATATAGTTATTTTATAACCAAGGAGGTCCAAGTTCTCAGATGTTTACCATCTCTGGTAGATTCCTTTTTTTGACATGTAAAATAAATGATGCCATAAAATCTGTTTTCAAATGTTGTCCCCATTTTGTTTGATTGTGGGCTGAAAATAAACATAATGCATGAGCAGTGGAATGTAAAAATAATGGCATAATAGCTTGGTTGCATTCAAGCAACTTTTTGTCGCATTATTTATCACTTCCTCTTCTTGATTTTACTAGTGTTATCAGTTATAGTAAAACCTTAATACCCTGAATCAGCAGAACCTCATACTCAGAGAGCAGTACAAATAGTTCCACCACAATATTTAATGGTGAAGAGAATCTGGAGAATCTGATGTGTGAAACACCACTGGCACTACAAAAATTTCTCCAAAGCCGATTTAAAAAGCAAAACTGAAACTGGTCAGGAAGACTGCCAAAAGGCTGACAGCAAAACCAAAACAGCTGCAGGAATTTCCAACAAGGACTTCAGTTCATTATGTGGCAATAGTCTGTTGTATGCGTTACATGCCTGGTTAAGGAAAGACTGAAGTCCTTTCTTCCACAGAAAGCATCCAGGCTAGACCAAAAGCTCTTAAAACCGTTCTGGTGAAAACTGTTATAGTTTGATTAAACTAAACCCGAAGTCTTGGAGAATACTTAAAAGTTGTGTTTAGCACAGAAACTCTCCGTGCCACTAAAAGAATAACATAAACAGTGAAACATTCTGCCGGTTTATTTTTTCTTCAGCTTCTGTTTTCTTTACTATAAATGTGGATCAAATTAACAGACAAAATATCAGTCAGATTTGACCCCAAAACTTCACCTGTCTGGTAGAAAGCTGAAGAAGTGATTTGGTTTGCCAAGAATCTGAGTGGGACCCAACAAAAACCTCGGCTGGGTTTTAGGATGGCAGTCATTCTGTTAGACAACCAAATGAGATAGAATATTTATATTTCCTTTATTTGTTTTCAGCTAAATAGTAAACTAAATGTCAGATATGAGTTGGAAATTATAATAATCACGGTTTCACGCGTTTAAGTCTCCAAAAACTTGGAATTTTACCCGGGGTGTGCACATTTTGGACAGCTTCTATATTTCAGCTTACAAAGAAAGAATGGTCAGACTGGACACTTTTCTAATTATTAGTACTTCCTACATTTCACATACCAGAAAAATTGAGACAGTGACTCTTTCTGACATGTGGGCACTTGGCTTCGATTAAACATCTGGGTTTATTGTCTTTCACTGACAAGCCAAAAATCAAATCTAAAGCATTCTCAACATTGTCATTTTATCTAAATTCTAGGATAATTTTTCTGTTGTTTCTTCTCCTCTCCTGACTTCTTGCTGTGCTGTTTACCCTTTTGCGACGTATTAGCTCATCAAGTATACAGTACACAAAGAGGAACTCCCAACTGTCGACAAACTGTCTGTCTTGGGGATGTAATACAGACATCAATGTTGTTATCTTCAACTATGACCTTTGTCCCATGGAATTATCTTGAAGGAGTCTAACTTGTGTCTCCATCAGATCACCCTCTCGAACTTCCAGTCACTTTCAAGTTCTTTCCACTTGAGCAAAAACTTACCTACAGCTTGAAACTGAATGAACTCCAACACAGCTTGTCCCATAAACTCAGTCACCTTATTTAAATGCATCTTCTTGTCTGACCTTATCCACAAAGCTGACTCAAGATCCACAGACATTACCAGAAAGGTTCAAACCAATCTCTCACTACCAGCCACAGTCAAACTCTGGCATCCTTGGATACACAGCGCTCCTCTGGGGCCAGACATTCCTCAAATTATTCATCCTCTTCAACACCTCCAGATCTCCTCTAACTACATGTTCTTCTCTTTCAGATTATTCTCACGGCCCTCGACTGAAAACATAGACTTTGTGGTGTTACTGAACATGATTCGAAATTTCAGAAACCTTGTTTTGTAACCCAAGCTCTCGCTTCAAGGTGTAACTATGCAAAAGAGTCTGATATTTGATCTGTCAGACATCACGCACTTAAATTAATCGTAAATAAGTGAATCACAAATCATAACATCAAACATGAATTTGCTCCAATAACTGAAAAAAAAAATGCTTACATTAAGAAAAAATATGAATATGAAAGAAGTTATACTCATGGAGAAGATTTCTGAGCTAAGTTATAAAGTGGTTTACAGCGCACTGTCAGGCACCTTAGACCTGATGGATCCTCAAAGGCCTGTATCCTGCATCTGTTTTTTTTTTTTTTTTTTTAGCTATGTCTGTACCTAAACCAAAATATTTGATGTTGGTTGGAGAAATGATCCACAATTTGCAAACCTTGGCTGAAGTGGGGCTTGTAATACAGTTGCAGTGCAGATTTATCCTTCAGATCAACATTAAAACCCTGAGACATTTGATAAAGCAGAAGCAGGTCATAAAGACCAAGACATTGTTAGATTAGACGTTCAGGCCACCACAGATGAATTGCTCATAATTGAAGTGCAATCTTCTATTTTCTTTGTTTATATGCAGTTATTGGGACCACAGTCAGTGCATGGTTTCTTCACTTTGGAGAAAAGGTTACATGTATTTATCTGCTTCATGGCATGATGTGAATTCTCTGTTCAGCTGGTTGAATATTATTCAAACCAAACGAACCAATCCCTTATTTTGTCCTTTGCCTACCTCAGACATTATTGAAACAATGGGATGATGTTTTGAGTATAAAAAACACATCTGCTCACCATGTCTATTTCCCATAATATTCACATTATTCACATCCAGCATGCTTTCATGACAAATTTGTTCAAAGTTTTCATCCACTATCCAAATATCCATAAAACTACTTTCACTAAATAGCATCTTCCTATCTTTATTTTTATTTTTTTTGCTTAACAAATGAAGATGGGAATGAAAAACATTAAAACATGAGAAAGTATTTGAATATTCTCAATGAACAATATTGTCTTTGACTCATATCCAAACCCATAGTATTATGAGCCATTCTTTTCTTTCCTGCAATTTTGCATGGAAAGGTTCAGGATGGTAACTCCCCAGTAATAATTAAACTGATGGCCTATTATGTTGCATTGCAAATCAAATACGCTTAGCATTTGGCAGTAGCTGAAGTGTGGAGTGTTGGCATTAGGCCAGCCGTGTATCACAGACGAACGCATGCAGGTGCATTGTAACTTTGCTTCCACTGGCAGGACAAAGAAACAAAAAATCAGTAACAATGACAGGATACAGTTCGGAAAAATTGCACAAAATGGCTTGATCTAACCTTGTTCATTAAGCAGGTGTGCTGGTTCTCAGTACGTACAGAAGCTCACACACTTCTGTAAGCTTCTAATGTATCAGTCATGGCTCGATGTGGATAATGATGGAGCATAACCTTTCTTTGCTGAGCATTTCTCCAAACTAAAACCACAACTTTTTCAAGTCTTGTGAGTTACAGTATATGTTTGGTTTCCTTTTACATACTGATTAGCTGTATTCAAACTTGTTTATAACTAAGATAAAATAGTTCCTGCTGCTTTAATCTTGCGGTGATATTGTCAACTTTTGCAGTGTTTACCATTACTGCAGTTGTTTGTTTGCTACAGTGTTGTTTATCCCTTGGTTTCCAGTATATTTCTAAGCTATTGGATGCTGTTTAGTTGTCATCAAAAGGAGCTTCTCTATGAAAGTTCTTCTGTTTTGAAGGAGAACTGAATTTCAACATTAAAAATTAAATGGTATATTGCAAAACATCACTTCTTGGATTTGGGGCAAGTGTTAGAGCAGATGTTCCAACAGTGATCTGTAAATAAGTGGAATTGTAGATAAAGACACTGAGGAGGCTGTAAGATATTCAGGAAGCAGCCCAGCCCGGCTTCAAATCCACTCTAAGAAAATGGAGCAAAAGCAGTCAAAAACTGTTAAAGGGTATTTGATTCTTGCATCTTGTTGTAGTTCCACTTCCTCTCCCTTTCTCCTCAGACCCTCTCGGATTTCTGCTTGAACTCGGAGTGGGGGTGATGTAAAAAGATCTTGAAGAAGGCTGGGATATTAAATTAATCGTTGGTGGGGGGAAATATATCACTTAAGTATGCATAAGAGTGAATAAATGAAAACAAACAAACATATATAAAAAGTATCTTCAATAGCTGATGCATCGCAGTAAAACTTGGATGCTTTGTGATTAGTAAAAAGAAGAGTGCGCTGCCCTCTGCATGGCTTGCACATTTAATGGAATATATAACAATTGTTCCTCAATCAGACCAAGTGCTTGTTTAAAATGCAAATCCGCTCTTGTCTGTGACATGCTATAATTAGACAGAACAATGATGCATTATTTCTGTGATCTTTGTCAGCACTCATCAAGGGGCTTTAAGAATGGGACAATGATTGACCACCTGGTCCTGCTCCTGTAGCTAAATTTATTAAACACACTTTCTTTAGAAAATCAATGCACAATTGTATGAGTTGTACAGGGTCAGACTTATTTTTTATGAGAAGGCATAATTAGCATGACCTGTGGCTTATAAAAGCTTCTGCAGCATTACTTTATCCAATTTCTTAAACTGTTTGATGTTTTAGAGGAATCTAAGACAGTCTCCAGGTTTGTGTGAGTACATGGTTGTATATGGTAATGATATAGTAAAAATCTGTAAGCCTTTTCCCTTCTTTAAAAAATAAAACTACTCCTAAATGTTTTATTGTATTTAATTAGCAAAAATATGAACACATTAGTCGTAGTTTTAGATGCATTACATGTCTTGCTTTCACTTCTGATACAACGTGCAACTATCATTTCATAGTTGAATGTTCTGTGTCTTGCTTCAGATTTCTCTGCAGAACTTTAAAAAAACATACTTGGTTCATTTGTAGTACAAATGCTCCACTGCTTATTGGATATATTCAGTTGGATATGTGTACAATAGATGGTCTCTTAGAATATCCTATAAAAATAAATTGTTTTATTTCTATGATTTCTTTGGTGTATTGTGTTAATTAAATTTAAGCAAATAATTATTTCAATTTGGCTACATAATTGCACATCTAACGTCTACTTCAGAAATCAATGGCAGTATTCAAATGCAGTGCTATACAAACTTTCACCAACAATTTCACATCCTTCCACTCGGCTATTTTTGCGTAGATATAGTTTTGGAAGCGTTTTTGGTAGACATTTTTTCTGTTTGATAAGTTTATATAGGTCATGTTCAGATATTGAGAATTGTCTCTTGTCGTTTTGTCAGTGCCTGACAGAAACATCTGCATGGTGTAGTTGCAAATTTGGAAACATGTTGCCTTGATTTTGGTTAACTGCTCTAAATTGGTTCCATGGATTCACTATACTCGCAAGTACTGCAGATACAAAAAAATCTTACTACTTGACATACTACACCATTTTACATAAAACTACTTACTTATTGAGTAAATTAACTTATTCAACGTTTATATTAATTGTCTTTAATCAAATTTAGGAAAAATATAACAGTTAGTCGGATGAGAGGCAGACAGATATCGATACCTTTCGTTAGATCTACAAAGTAAGTACATAATGTGTAAAACAACACTGTCAAAGCAGTTTAAAAAGCAGCTTAAACTCCGTATTTGTTTGCTGCTTTAACATTGCTGAGCATAGGGAACCTTATACACTCTGGGTCCATTTCAGAAAATGTTCTACAGTTTGGTTTCGAGCATTTTGAACACTCAGTTGTTTTATATTTTTGATGTAACAGCTGAAAGTGAAGTAATTCTATAGCTGATAGTGAATTTGAAATGCTTGCGCCAAACTAAGATGTTTCTTCTGAGGGAAAAAAAGCTATGTTTATACAACGACTTCACTTTAAAATTTTTGTTGCATCTCATGTAAGCCTTATGTAAATAGTGGTGTCTGGACTTTAAGACATTATTTTCGATTGACTAATAACTTACAGAGAAAAAAGACAACCAAAAATAAAAACGTGTTAAAAAATTAATACATTTATTTGTATTCTGGAAAGTAAACCCATGTACCATTTGAACTAGTATTTAACTGAGTAAATATCAGGTGTCCCAGTTCAAATTAATGCAGTGCATAATGATCTGCTGCTACGGAGCGCTCGCTGAGAACTGAGGGCAGCAGTCTACAACCTAATGACTGGGTTTTGTGGTTAAGCAGTGTTGGATAATTGGAGTGAAAGTACTTTGAACGCTGCTTTTGAGAGTGAGCTTCACAGCTGATTGTTATTCCTTGAGGCCCAACGTTTCAAATCTAACACCAAAAAGAAAATATCCGTAAATACCCCATCAGTGTGCCTCAGTGAATGAGACACACTGTTGGGGTGTCAAAAAAAGAAATGCATCACCTGACTGTTTGTTATGGCAGCATGCTTTTAATAGATTTTTTTTTATTTTTTTTTTATGTTTTCACTTGATTTTTTTTGGCTTAGAATGCGGAATAAGGAGCGGAGAAAAATATTCATCTTGTAGAGATGTGTTAACAATTAGGATTGGCCTTTGAAGTAAAAGTTTCAATTTGCATTTGCTTTAATTACAGTGAGAAAGAAAACAATTTAAAATTTGTTAAATTCAATGTGAAATGTAAATGTAACTATTTACAGATAAAAACACGTTGCAGGCTAAGCAAAGTGGAAAGGCCCTACCAACCATTTTATCAGCTTTTCACACCTGCTGAATTTTCTCCTTTGGAGATACACAGACATTCCAGCTGGATTCTGGAATAATGAAATATTGTACGATGATTTAATCTTAATCCCACTCCACAAAAAGCAAGTAATGATGATCATAATGAGATTAGTATGCTGAGTTTTTTTTTCTTCAAGTGAGACTATTTGAGAGAGAGAGAGAGAGAGAGTGTGTGTGTGTGTGTGTGTGGGGGGGGGGGGGGGGGGCTGCTTGTGACTGGTATGAGGGTGTCAGGAGCCGATGCAAATTACCAGAGCAAACCAGTGTAAAACCAAATCAGAGAAGAAAAAAAAAAAAAGAAAAATGAATGACTTGGAGAGGAAGTGAGAAGGGATGCTGGAGTGTGTGGAGTTCACAGCTTGGGCTACTTTCACACCTGCAGCCACTGAACTTGTTATGCACTCAAACATACACACACACACACACACAATACACATTCTCTGTCACTCACACAAGCCGGATGACAAGCTCATGACACGGCAACAGCGCACCACAGCACGCCACTTCTCTATCCACTCAATCAGTCTTGCTAATGACATGCAAATTAATATCCCGTTGTACTCAGGTCACATCCATCACAGTAACAACTAAACCCATTCCTTTGCTTGACTTTGTGTGGAAGAAAAATTGCGACCATTCCTTATTGTTATGTTATGTTAAATTTCTAAATGTATCCAGCCAATGTGGGTTGTATTTCAACAAAACTGTGTTTTATGACCAATTGCAAGCATACAACTTTTTTTTTTTTATCAGTTTCAATTATTGATCAGAGCACAGACATAAGGCATATATCTGACATTTATTTGCTGTCATAATGTTCTGTCATTTGTAAACTCTGAACAGAAAAAAAAAAAAGAAATGCCACCTGCCTTTCTTTTTAACTCAAGAGCTTCGGAAAATCTGTCTTCGGGCTTACGGATTGGATTGCTCAAGAGCACATGAAATTGATTGAAATTGTAAGCAGTATACCTTTGAATTAACGCAATTATTATCCCTTTGTGTGTGACATCAAAAGTAACTGTTCCACTTAGATTGAGGAAATGACTGATGCGCTTGAGTTAGTCACAGAGACTTGCATCGCTCTTTAAATTTTAATTTCATTTGAATACATCCATAATCATTATCAAAAATTTGAAAGGAGGCTATTACAACCATTTGCAAGGACTTCAAAAATGTTTTACAACAGGCTTGGAACATCAAATGTGAGCATAGCTGAATAGTTTTGAAATGCACTCATTAAGGCAATTGAATAATGTTGTGGTGTAGTGATCAGAAAGCAGCTTGTGTTCAAAGATAAGTTAAATTATGAGGTGTGCCACATAGAAAAACAGATTCCTTTTTAAGTTTCTTCGTTTTTTTGTTGGCAGTTTTGCCACATGTAATTCACACATCTTTACTTTCACGCTTAAAACAAGAAACTCAAAATGCTGGAACTCGATCAATGATGCCAATTTGAAGGTTACCAGCAATAAAAAGACTTAAAATTAATAGATATCTCGTGACATCCAAATCCTTTGCTAAATAAATTAACATCCCTATAAATTGACAGGGTTAGTCTAATTTACACTTGAGCCCATATTAAGAACAGTGTTTCCTTTAATTCCTCCTTTACTTCTTACTGCAACCAGACGAAATATTAAATACATATACAAACGTGCCCAGTCCAAGAAACAGCAAAAAATCCCCATCCCAAGTAGTATGCTGTTTTACAATAAAACTATATCATATGCACATGAAAAGAAAAAGTTTTGTCTAACAAAGTGATAAATTTATGGCCATGTTAGACATTGGACCTAGAAGGAAATTGCTCATGCAACGTAGCATGTGTGCATTCCTGCCTTGATGCAATGCTCTGAAAATCTAGCTTAAAATTATAGATAAATAAAAAACAGGAAGTGACTCATTGTACCAGATTGTAATCAGTTCCAAACAAAGATGCTCAATAGAGTTAAAGAATTATGTCAAGTTGCCTCATTACAATGGTCATAAGCATTTTAGCATTATAAATAAGTACAGAGCAACTGTATGAAAATGCTTCACATAAGCCTAGGAAAGTACAAATACCTTTAACATTGAGTTTTAAAAAATGGTGAGACAGGGCAGCCTATTATTAAGATAAGCAATTTCATGGCAAAAATATTCATTTTGGACTTATTGTAAACAGGAGTACACTGTTCTCTGTTTACTGCTTTACGACCTAAACCAGTTCACAGAGCATATGGATGATGCAAATTGTGTCTGTAGCCCGGAGCAAACTTTCTAAAATACTTCCTGTCTATGTCTCATCATGTCTTTCTGTAAACAAAAAAGATCCTTCCTGATCCCCTCAGCCTAACAGATTGTCATGCAAACCACTAAGATGATTAACTTTGTCCTTTTGACCAATTTTACCAATTAATTCCTTTCAAAGTAGCTGCAGGTATATCTCATTATATAGAAGAAAAATTTTCTCCTTTAGCTTTAGTTATAAACTCAAGAAGTTGCTTATTAGAACATAAGAAATATCTTGCCATTAACTTTTTTATATATATATTTGTGTCGCATAGTAATTTTAACCTTTCATCCCAGTGAAAAATCGCACAGTTTTAGAGTTGTTCTATAACACTATATTGATATTCCGACAGGAATAGAATTCAATATGTCATTCCAAAACGTTTCCTACAGAGAATCACTCCTTTCTCTATAATTTCCATAGAAATTTTGTGTGCAAATGCGGTAATAGACACATTTATAACATCAAAAGGATTCAATTTTCTTTTCAATCACGTAACAGTATGAATAGCTTTTTCCATTGAATCTAACAACGAGAAGCCATTACCACATGCTAAAGGATGGGTTGCCGCCACTTGCTTTTATGAAAGTGTGTCAAACAATTTTTCATGTCTCACATTTGTTCTTACCAAAGGGGGTCTGTCAAACAGGTTTATTTCTAATTTGTCAGGCAGAGGTCTTTTTTATTTTAAATCGGTCACAAAGCGTCATCAGGAAAGTTTATGTGCACACAGACCCCCACATACAATGTATACTTTTGTTTTAGTCTCTTCGGTACGTCCTTTCTGAAAGAATTTCACAAAACCCTCTGATGATAACAAGAATATGTTAATTGCAGCTGGTAAATAATTAGGAAATTATGACATGGAAGCAAGACTGTGATTGCTCCATACTGAGCATTTCTGTTCGCTCTGGATATGGCTGGTTTTCAAATGGATGGGTGATAAAAGCAAATATTTTCACCTCAGTCGTAAAATGGTTCAGTTTGGAGCACTTTGTTGAAAAGGTTTGCAGTAAATGGCTGGAAGGGGGAGTTCTTCATCTTTCAAGCACATTGTAGCTGGACCATTCATTTCTCCTGGGCTTTTGTGCTGCTGCACTGGAATATATTCAGATGCAGCAATTTAGGAGAATAAAAATTATTGACTGTAGACTAAATTGTTCGGCTTTAGAAACTTTTTCTGGAACGTAATAATTATCTGCTTAAATAATCATCTGCTACAAGAGGTTTTAATTTATTAAAATGTTCCTTTTTTATGTGGGCTGAAATAACATTAAGTGGGAATATGAACAGAGATAAAACAGAGGATGAACAGAGTTTGCTTTAGCTATGTTATTCCTTGCAATTTAAAAAGGAAAAATAGACTAGTATCCTTTTTATTTATTAACTAGAAGCATCCTCATTTTTTTCCCCTATTCTCAGGAAATAAAGATGTTACAATTTAATAAATGAGCCCTATTTGAATCTTTATCTTCCTCTGAATGTCAAACAAGCTAGTAATCTCAAACTTTATTGTGTTTAAACTTTCTCACTTGAACTGTTTTGGAGCCTATTTTAGTAATTTAAACACTGTTTCTTTGTTGGAATTGACATGTTTATTTATCCCATTGAGTTTATAGACAGATGTAAAAACAGAAGATAATAATTAAAAATGCATTTAATAACCACAATTAACATTATACATGGATTGTCGAATGTCTCTAAGTACTGTAGTTTCAAATTTGTAACTTCACTAATAATTCCCATAACATTCAGAGATTTTCCTAAATTCTACATAAAAATCCCTGATGTATTGTTTTATGTGAATAAAAGTACTTACTACGTTGTGTTATTTATTTATTTTTTATGATTTCTCAAGCATTGGTCTGTCAATTTGATCTACTTAATGATATTATGGAGTGAAAAATAAATAAAATTGATTTTAATGACGTTATACTTACTTGTAAAGATGTAAATGTCACATATACTGAAGTAAATGCTGCTAAATTTATTCAGTCTGGATATTTATTCTATGGCTCAAAACAAGTCTGTTTCTATGAGTATAGATTTATTGAATCCCAGGAGGGATTGGTTCACTGAGGAAATCATTGTATCACAATTATACAGCTGCAGCCAGTTTACTCATTCTTTTTGTGTGTCTCAGAGGGTCTTAGGTATGAAGTCCAATCAATCATCTATGGATTTAAATAATCTTTTTTAAGGTTCTTGTTTTTCTTTATTTAAAAGAACAAAACTGACTATTTCTGGATAGTATGTTAGAGGAATAACATTTTATTAACTGAATGAAATATGTTAATCTCCTAAGCATATTGAGGCAGAGAATGAGTTTAATTCCTGGAGTAGCCTTTATTTTCTAGATCTAATTTGTACCTTTAGCTCCACTTATGTTTGTAATACAACTAAACTCATAGTGAAATAAAAGCAGTAGGAGGGAAATACCAACTACAGTGTGTCCCAGTAACCCTGTATTACTGCAATGATAAACTCCAAAACTACAGTGAGAACTATAATAAAAGTTGTTTAGCCTAATTTCTTGGGATGTCTTTTCTAAACCCTCAGATTGTTCATATGAGCTTTCTCTTTAAATTTTTTTCACAAAGAAATGGTCAAATGTTTTTAAGGGAAGCATATTTTTTTTCCTGACGGCTTCGATTTTTTCGGCCCCAGGAAAGGAGTCATGAGTGCCATAGCGCCTGACATTATGTCGACTTTATTTCTCATTGTAGTGACATAGTAGGTTCTCCAATGTGGATAACTCTATGTCAAGTCTGCTGCATCGCGCTTCTTATTGATTCATAGAGAACAGAATGAACTCCTTGTAAACGTATGAAAATGCATTGAAGTGTCCATTCTCCTTTCCTAAAATCACAGCTGCAGCTATCTGCTTTTGTCACTTCTAGTCTCGCATTTTGCCAGCTCAGCTTTTAAGGCTCTGGCAGGCAGGTTGGAGCTTATATTTAACAAAGCTGACAGGCTGGACAGTAATGCAGTTGTCTGGGCTTTTATTTCTTACTTGGGAATAGGTTTTGAAAAGGCACAGTACATTAGAATAAAGTGCTTTCCGACAGGGCCCACATGAAAGTTGAACTGCGGCCATGCATACCCACTCCGACAACACATACAGTAAAAGCCTGTCCTCCTGTTTTCCATGAACTAAGGACTCAGACTAATGCCTATTTATTAATAGAGGCAAATCTGGATTTGAATAGAAATTGTAAATAGCACCAGTACGGTGATATAAAGTTCTGCAGATGAGGTCCAAAATCAGTACCGATTTACAAAGGCATGCACTGCTTATTTCAGTAATGACCCAATCTCACCAACCATACTGGCACGACTTCTGGTTTGAAGTTACAGATCACTTAGCTAAATTTAGCAAAGAATGAACCAGCTCATTCATTGTTTAAATGACTCTTCAAATGGCCTTTACAAAATATAATAGTTGGTCTAAAAGCTAAGCAGAGCTCAGACATCAACACTTTCTAGTGCTAGACTGCTTGATGAGTCTGATTTCAGAGACTAACAAATTAGGGATAGAATATCAAAAATACAGGCAAAGTCCAGTGAAATTTTGGAGATTTTTGCAATGGTGCTAAATCAGTGCACAGTTGCAACAAATGCACACTTACCTAAACAGTTTTAATGTCTGTCAGTGTAAACATAGAACCTACATTGAATAGTTTTACTGATGAATACATTCTATTTGGACAGTGAAACAGCTTATTTGTAGTTCCTTAATGATTTTTCCAAGATAATACAATGCTCTCATAAAGCATTCTCTGAACAAAAACGTCAATAATTACATAACATCTTGAATGGTGTGTTGTCGTCTTTAGTTTAAAAGCTGCTGTAGTTGTTGAAATCATGAGTTTTCATTTACAGCTATATGGTGTTAAAGCTTACTTGCTAAATATGATTTGCTATTGGATAACACGTTATGTTGATAGTACCCTTTCTTTGGATAGGAAAAACACAACAGAAACTTTATTGAGAAAAACAAATACATCAAATTTTATTACCTTTTTTTTAGGTTTTTGGTTTATTTTTGTACAGGTAAGAATAAAATGATGTAGTCATGAAACATGTTTCTGCTCTGATACTTTTCAATACAGTTGAGATTCCCGACAGATTAATTGCAGGCTATGGAGCAACCTCATTTTCAAAAGAGCTTGTGAGTTTAATGGTTGCCTTAAGTTGTGGCAAACAGAAAATGATTTCCAGACAGCTGGTCTACTGCACATCATTTGTCGGGATGAACTCAAAGCAAGACCCCAGAAGACGACTGTGTAGCTACCATCAAACTGCCTTTACAAAGTATGGGTACTATAATTTTACATTATTCCACAAATAAGACAGACATTTTCTTTACCTTACAGTTTCATTTACCTGATTCAGTCTTTTGAATGATCAGTCATGAAAACTCATGTCACTCGATTGATCTTATTCTCAGGACGATTTCCCTTGCTTTAATTATTTGATTTGACCTGGGGCTAGAATGCACAACGCTGCCCCTTTGTGATGAATGTTAAGACTTAAATGCAAATTATATGTCTAAACAAATCCAAGGGTATCATGCTGTTAAGTTTCTACGAACACATTTTAAAAGTAGCGAGATTTCCGGGACAAAGGATCAAATCTGAAAAATACACAACTAGTACAGAAACAAAAAGGACATTTTGACTAATGTGAATGATAATGGCCAACAACAATAGTTTCAATAGGGAAATAGGAAATTACTAAGTATCTTCAGCCTGGTCCATTAATGTGGCTGGGATATGAACCAAGACTTCCTGAATTGACAGGAAGCCATACACATGTTGCCACTGAGTGATGGAGTGTACACAGGAAAAGGGCGGCGCTGGTGGAAGCTCGCGGACCTGGCATGCCCAGACAAAAACATTGTGTAATGAGCACTACTCAGTGTGTTTAGAGCCTGGGATGGCCATTCATCCACACCAGTCAGGCCTCCATGGCAGTGATTAGCATTGTCATCCTCATTTCCAGGCCCTCTAAGCAGATGGCCCGCAAGCTGGAGGTGCCAACGTGAGAGTGGCTGTTCTCCCTCGCATAATCACTCTCTGGCCTCTGCTCTCATCTGTCCTTTTTATTTCCATAAAAAAGTATTCTTGCTGAATTTGTATAGCCGTTTTATATTCATTACAGCTCTGGATTATCAGGAGCTCGCCTGCCAATGCCTGCGCACTGACGAATCTGGTGCTGGTGACGCAATTGTGGGGCATCTTTTGAGTAACTGGTATTGGCACGGCCAACTTTTGATCTTTTTAATCAAGAAGAATCAGTTTTCTGCTGCAATATAAAAACACACAGCGGCCAGAGATGACAGTTCAGCTCAGGCGAGGCAGAAGTCTTATCAGCACACTGCCTGGGGCACTACAGGGCTGCCGTGGGCTCTTCGCAGCCTCAGTAGATACACACAGCAATTAGACCCCACTATGAGGGCCTGTGGAGAAGAAAGTACTGCAGACAAACAGGATATGGCATGTCAGCTTGATACCATATCACCACGCGCAAATGTCTGATAAACTCATTTAAAACCTTTGACAACAACCTTTGACATGTCTCACACGGCCTTAGTTTGCCTTGCTGTACTTCTGCTCTCCTCATCTCTCCTCTCCTCAGCCCTCGTCTCATCTCAAAGCCAAGATGATGGACCTAATAATTAAAGCAATTCTGTATGAGCTGGAGAGCTCCGAACCATCTGTGTGTGTCAGGCTCCTGACATGATACAGAGGGACAGCACAACTATTAAATATCCATCATGCCACGCCACATCAGTTCTAATGCAATCAGAAACACATGAGTATGTCAACCAAGTCCCCTTCCTTCCACAATGATTAAAGGACTCTTTAATTTCAAAGACAAATAAAAAATGTACGATCATTTTATCAAAAATGTAAATGACCTGTCTGTTTGCATGACATTGACAGAAGACGGAGCCGGTGCTAATACGAAACTCTGTACCGAGCCGTGAACAGCAGCACAGGGACTAGAGCATGTTCTCTCGATGTCCATTATTGTAACAAGATAACATCCCAAGACGTACGCTAGTCACTTAGCCGCTCATTTTTATCCAATGCTTTAAAGTTTTATGGGGTTACAAAAGAAAGCCTCGGCAGGACAAGGATAAAGGTTGTCATGTAATGAACTAATGGCACGATGACATTCATTTATTTTGGACCAATTATAATATGTACATTAGTAATAATGACAACCAGTGAATCTGAGAGTTCAAGCTTGTGGAATCTCAGCCTTTACTTAACACACAGTATTTACTTTACTTACTGTTAATCAGAAAAGTATGAGAGGATAACATATTTTATGTGAATACACTCTATAAATAGAGTTCACCTATGTGTAATATAATCTCAATATAAGGTCAGAGATAAAGCTGTGTAAAAATGTAAAGACATTTACATCATTAAATTAATTGGCTGAAGCACCGTTTAGTTCAGTATCAGCATTAAGTTCACATCTGAAAACAGTTATGCTGATTCCAATTAACCTGAGTAAAAGGTTAGTTGGGGCTTGCCATAGCAATGCATAGGCAGGCACCTATTGTTCTACACCTCAAAATAACTGCCTCTTCCTAGTACCGTTAATGCGGCTCATACCGCTGCCTGCGGCTTGATCCCGTGAGGGGAGCTATTACTTTTGTTGCCATTTCGAATAACTGTGGTGACATAATTAACACAAAACAAGCCAAATTCAACTCAAAACAAAAGTCTAACAGACACAAAACAGTGCCATTCAAAATAGACACTGAACTTTGTCTACCCCTCTGAGCTGCACTTTAGAACTACAGACATGGTGGAACACTCCGTTACTTGTCCTTTTCCTTTTGTGTTTTATTTACCGTTGTCATAGTAACTGAACTAACGGGAAAAAGCGACGGCGGTTCTTAGCTGAGGTATAAACCTACTGTACAGGAGCTGAATTACAATCTGTTTATATGCTTAATAGACTGCCAGTTATCAGCTTTGAGATAAAATGGTTCTGGAAGTTGTTGGAAAGTAATATTGTTATGTTGTTTAGATTGTTTTGACGTTACATGAGTCGAATCTGTTTAGCTATATTGTAACTTTCTGTGAACATGTTGGTGTACAGAAAAACAAATCCAAATATATTTTATATTTTTTATGCAGTAGCAGACAGGGTAACAAATGGGGGTTATTCTGAGACTTATGTGACATAAGCTGTACCTTTGTATTAAAGGATCTAAAACTGTTTATTACAGGAATAAGTATATTGTCTAGAATGACAAAGAAATAACATGGACACAATGATTATTTTGAAGAAAGATCAGATATGGTGCTGTTTGGAAATGTTAAATATTTAACCAGAACAGATTCCAGGAGGATTAGTGAAGCACAGATTTGTTTCTGCCTCATCACTCCTACCTGCTCTAGACTTTTTACAGGAAAATCCGTATCTGTTACACTGACACCAGTCCTAATGTGTGCAACACATGCTACAATCACAATCTTTCATATGTTTTCTGGACATGTTAGCATCAGGACCGTTGCTATAAACTCATTGCATCTCTGAATAGTGCTGTTTATGTTATATCTTATATGCATATCATCTAGTGGTGGCAAAAGCAAAAAAAAAAAAACTATTATGCTATGTACTTAAGATGGAATATATGCACACATATTCATGACATGCTTTGATTAAAGTAATTTATCTTCGGTTTAATTCCAGTAACGAAAAATTAACTTTATACAGGTGAGTCCCTCACCTGAGAATGTGAACCGACTGGGCTGATTCCTGTAAAGGATTCATAACTTAAAAGTTACAGGAACCTACAAATGGAGCTGATAGCGAAAGTTCATGCTAGAAGACTCCGCCCCCTCCATTCGCCCATCGGCATCATGCTCATCTCCGACCTCAGCACTGGACCTCAACCGGTGCGTCCAATCATCAATCAAGCTCTGCATAAAAGGATCCACACCCAAGCCGTCAGCCGGTTCCCAGCTGCGTTCAACCTACCACTGCTCCTTCTCCACCCACAATCTTCGGCTCTCCAGGATAGCACCCTTTCCCAACCTCCACCACCAGTGTCGGGCCCCAGGGGAGAGCATCCCTGATCAGTTATCGGGATGTTCATCGAGTTCACATCAAATCTCAGCTCAAATCAGCAGCCGGGGCCCGAGCGCCAAAGAACTGCTATTCATTCCTGTCATTAAATATTTTAATTCTTCCTTTTTCTTCATCTGAGTCTCTCCAGATTGAAGTTAACTTATAAGAAACAGGTCTGAAAAAACAGTCTGTGTGCTACACTCAAGAGAGAGATTCCTTTGATGCATCAAAGAGTGATGTCATCACTGCTCATGTCATTGTTACCATAGGAACTAAACATTCTAATGGTGCATTCACACCAAATACGTTTTGGGCGTCAGGCGAATCTGCTTTATATTCAAAGTCTATGTGGAGTATTGGATGCGCTGGACACGTCAAACGCTCCAAACGGTTCAAATGGCGCCGCGCTAGATGCTCAAAACGCACTGCAACAGCCTTCGACGCGCCTCCACATAGACTTTGAATGTAAACAAGATGCCACTGATGGTCAAAATGTGTTTGGTGTGAACGCACCACTATATGTCCAGTGTCATATTAGGTCCATCATATTAGGACCAAAGCCTGGAACTAATATGATGGATTCATTGCTTTGGGTCAGGGATAATGTTTAGAGGCAAGATGTGAATTAAGGTTTAGTTAAGGTTAGGAATAGACTAGTATTGGTTTGGGTTAGGCAAAATCACAGCTACTAAAATGAAGGGAAATCAATGCTAAGTCCTAATATGGGTCGGAATAGTTTTGACAAGCCTATCCCAGCCAGCATGCCTAGGTGGGCCCCATGTGGAGAAAAGGAGGGCAGACCATATGGGTCCCATACGGGTTTGTCTGCAGGTTCCACGATGGCCCCACATGGGTTTGCCCGTGTAGGGCCAGAGCCCACATGGGCCCTACATGGGCCCTTTAAGGTGGTGGCCCACATGGGTTTGTCCATTTAGGGCCCATGTAGGGCCCTCCTTTCCCCCACATGGGTCCCACCTAGGCATGCTGGCTGGGATGTAGCATTTTGTTTTCTAAATCATTCTATAAATAATGCTGATATAATGTTAGGTTGTTTTTATGCCAATTGCATAGCTGCAGTACACTAGTAGTCTAATGCGTTGAATGTGCTGAGACACATTCAACACATTAGAAACCAATCAGAACCAAAGGGCAAACTTTTGGTTCTGATTGGTTTCTGATACTTTGAATGATTCAACACATTAGAAACCAATCAGAACCAAAAGTTTGCCTTTTGGTTCTGATTGGTTGTTTCTGGACAGTAGTAGAGCCAAATTAATTCTCACAAATTCTCACAGAGAATTTGTGAGAATGTTACAAATGTTAGATGATCATCTAACATCATTTAAGTATGTTAGATGATGGATGAATATTTGTTAAACAGTTTGAGGCTTTGGCACATTTGTGCAAAGCCTCAAATTTTCATAATTCAAAGTGTTACCTAAACCTGGGTTTGGATGGGTACCTAGGTTAGTGCCACCTGGGTGTGGGTCGGTGTAAAGGCCGAGCCGGACTTAGCTTGGCCTTCGTGCCAACACCAACATGAAGACCCTCCATGCAACCAGTGGAGGTTGATCGCATGGATGTCTGTCTTTCCTCAGACCTCCATGTTTGTGTGGAGGTTTGGCTTTGCGTGGACTCCTCTGTTTGCAACCTGAGTGTGGGTTGGCGCAAAGTCTGAGCCAGGCTATGCCTGGAGACCCCTTGTTGACTCAAGGTCTGTCTTTCTTCAGACCTCCCTGGTTGATTGGAGGTCCATCTTTCTTCACATCTCCCTGGTTGATTGGAGGTCCATTTTTCCTCAGACCTCCCTGGTTGATTGGAGGTCTGTCTATCCGTGGTCTCCTCTGTTTGCAGGGGGAGCTCTGGTCGGGTGGAGACTCTAGGATGGTTGTTTTCTAGAGCAAGTTTTAACTCCACCTTCAGGTCTACAACCTGACCCTGCAGAGCTTTCACCATTTCCTCCTGAGCCTTAAATTTGGAAGCCTGCTCAGAGTGACTTTTGAGCTGCTCCTCATATTTAAGTCTCACTCGGTATTCTTCAACCATTACTTCAATCAGACCTTTATTGCGGGAGGCGTATTTTGCAGCTTCCCGCTTGAAGTACTCCAGTTGTTGAAGAACGCTCTTGTCAGTTGTAGCTTTGAAAGAGCAAGAAACCTGTTCACGTTTGACTTGCTGGTGACGTTCTTTTTCCAACATGTTTTGCAGTCTTTGAATCTCCTCCTGCTGGGATTTGACTTCAGCCTGACATGCAATCCTTCTGTCTCTTTCCTGATGGAGTTCAAAATTCTTATTCTGCAACTCTGTTTTAAGATCGTCTACCTGCTTTGTCAGATCTTTGACATGTTGGTTTGTCTCTTCCACGTCTTCCACTGAGGGGGTTATCTCGAAGCCAGCAGAGGGTGTTTTTTCCTGCTCAACTTCCAAAGATGTTGGACTCTCAAAGTCGCCAGAAGGACTTGATTCCCCCTGGATCTCTGATTGATCTTCCGGCTCAATGGGGCCGACGCTGTCATCTTCAACAGGGAATATGACAGCGTCATAGTCGACTTGGATGTTGAGGTCTACCATGTCGACCCATGAAAGCTTAGCTGGAAAAGCTCCATGTTCGCAAACAATCTGTTGTTGCTTCATGTCTATATCGTAGTAACTTCTTGCTTCTCTGAACATCAAACGTACTCTGAAGGGTGATCTGTCGCGATAGAACTGTGGAACGGATCAGAGAAAACTCTGTCTGTGAGCTACATTCAAGAGAGAGATTCCCTTGTGATATCATAGAGTGATGACATCACTGTTGATGCCATTGGAACTGAACATTCTATCCACCTTACTCCTGGGAGGCTTACTGGGGAAATGATTATGGGTCTTACTTCTGGCGGCTAGTGGAAGTAGCAGTATTTCATTGTAATTTATAGGGTTTTTGGCTAATCTATATTCATGATAGAAGTTACATCTCTTTTGTCGGTTAATACACTGCCTTGTGCAGCAATGCAGTGTATTAACCTTGTGCAGCAAGGCAGTGTATTAACATTAGCACAAACATTAGCATTTCACTGCTCCCCATTAGCATTAGCCTTTTCCCTAAAAATAGCTTGTATCTATTTTTCTTATTTATTAGTCACACTTAGTATACTGAATGGAGGAAGAAAATGTAAAACAACATGCTAGTGACAGCATTTAGGCTAATGTTAGCAATTTGGCTCATTTTAACTTGTACAGTAATTTTAACATACAGAATGGACATGTTTGTGACTCTCCACATGCTATTGAGTACATTGCAGTTTACTTTAGCATTGATCCTAATTTGTAACATTAGACGGGCACACTTTGGCAGGCCCCGTTTAAATTTCTTCAGAAATGTTCTAGATGTAATAATAGGATTTTCTAGACTTTGCTAAGGTAATCGTTACAGGAAGGAAGGTTAAACACGATTAAAAATGAGCAATCATTCAGTTATGGAACAACATTGTTTTACATTTTCTTCTCCTAAAGACTTGATTGTTTTCAACATGATAGGGGGAAAAAATCCAAAATAATTAGACATTGTGTCTGATAATTAAGTGGGCTTTTACACTTCTTCCATCTTTCCTTGTAGTAACATATTTTAATCATAGAGACTGTGTTAAAGCTGATATTTGAGTTCATATAGCTATTTATTTTATCTTGCACTTTATCAGTGTGTCTACCAGGATATTCAGCACCATATTTTGCAAGGTTTGTCAATTATATAAAAAAAATCCATTTGATTCTGCAAAATGTTGTTTGAACCATTAGTATAAAAGGGGTCTGGACAAATAGATTCAGTGACTTAATGCACATTATTTTGTACTACAAAATAATGTGCATTAAGTGACTATAAACATATTTACATCTACAATAATGTCAGAAAAGTGGAAACAGTTGCCCAGTCTTAATTTAACTAATGAATATATGGTAACATTTTTGCAGGTCTGTTGATTCTTAATATTCTGAGTTTTTTTTGAGGAGTGTTAAATATTGTGTGATAGCAATGGACTGTCCTATTTGGATTCATGTGAAACATAAAATTCATTACAGTTTTTTTTACTATAGCTAAAATGACACCTGAATTTGACAGCACTCAGTGCTGGAACCACTGGGGGTGTCAGAACTGGCTCACATTCAGTGCAGCCCACCACCTCCATGACTCTCATGTTTATGCAGAGAAAGACTGAACTCTTTTGATTCTACAGTGAGGCTTTTGATTCGGTGCTGAGTATCTGCTGGCAGCCTTTCAACACTGCACCTCAGGTTCAGGCACTCGCTAATCAAGCTTGGGTGGGGCCACCACACGTGGGCAAGAGCAAAGATGTGACACAAGTATGAAGCTGGTAAAGGAATTATTTGGGAATCTACATTACCTGCTTGAGGTAAGACAGTTCTCCATGGCCCCTTATTCCCCAAACAACCCTTTGCTCAAACGGCCATGTAATAATGTGCTGTCTTTGGCAAACAGAGTCACTGGAAAAATAGTAAGACTGATGAATGTATCAAAAATACTTAGAGATGTGATTCAAACATAAAGAATTTTATTTTATTTATTTATTTATTTTTAGTACAAGAAAGCAGCATGTGTCTTGTCAACAATTTTTAAGATTTTTTTGAAAATTAAGTTTCCAAAAATGTTCAAGTTAAATTTAGGTCACATTTTTGATAAAAACTTGAATCAATCGCTAGAACAAGGGGTGACTTCATATGTAAATATTTTTTATTTTATTACTTTAGCTAATGGTGATTAAGAGTCAAGCAGAACTAGACATGCACCAAATTAAAAAAAGCAAAACTGTTTGGGATCCAGCACTGTTAATTACAATAGAAGTTGATAAGAAATTTCAGAAAGAACAAGTTTCAAGTCAAAAATAACAGACGTACAAAAGAAGCAACAAATATGAAGAGTGTGAATAGATTTAGCATCATCTGCATGACAGTATCAGTCCGATAAAATTTAGCTTCACTGCTGTAGCAAGTGTATCCCTTGAGTATGTTTCTGCACAGTCCTGGACAATTGTGTATTAAAACTTTTATTTCACTTATAGCTCTTACTTTCTTATAAACAAATAAGTAAGACAGTAAAAATGTTGACCTGCTTTCATAAAATGTCCTGAAATAGAAAGTTTCTGTTTTGCAAATATAATAATACTAATAAGACCAGACCCTATTAAGGACTAACACAGTACCATGACCCTCCACATGTTTTGGTACCCTTTGTAAAAAGGGGTAAAACGCCTTAAAATAATTTCATGTTTTAGGCTAAATAAAAGGTTATGTTAAAATCTAACCTACCTAAATTGAAAACATACCACCCTGCAGCTTTTAGATGCCTTCCTTATCTAACACATGTGGAACAAATGAATGACTCGTCACCAGGTCTCTGCAGAGCTGAGTTACTGCTGGGTGAAGGAATTCAGCCTTTTGACTCGCATTCCTGCATTTTAGAGCAGGAATGCATCTAAAAGTTGCAAGATGGTACAGATCTCGAGAAGTGGACTTGAGCACCCTTGATGTAGACAATCTCATACTAAAATGTTTTGAAAAATCCAGCCCTTATTTGAACTCATTCTATGGGATAAAATTCCACATTTAGAAATAATTACATAAAATTGCGGGTTTGCCCCTACCAATGCTGTAAAAGGAATATAGCTAAAGCATTTTAAATAAGTTTTTACTTTACCCCTTTGAGTGTTGGAGGACCTTCAATCAAAATTATTTGACTTTTTAAGTCAAATAGATTGACTGGATCCTCGGCTGCAGAAGCTGGCTTTCAGGATGTGGAATATCTTCTCTGTTGGGAAGGAGCCTGAACTGGTGTGTGAGGGTTAGAGGTTCCGGCTAGAAATAGTTGGACTCACCTCTGATCTCAGGTCTGACTCTTTGAAAGGGGTTGTGCTCCCTATCACTCTTCAGTGGCCTGTGCTGAGAGGCACTGGACAGGAGTGGGCCTCCTTGTTCCTCTGCCATCTCTGAGCTTATAAGTTGGGATTCACCCTGGTGAATGAGACGTTAGCATCCCTCCACCTATGTGTGGGAGAATAGGTTCTAACCAAAGTTTGTACTTATGCACCAAACAGCAGTTCAGATTACCCACCCGTTTTGGAATCCTTGGATTGGGTGCTGGAGAGCATTCCTCATGAAATGACTGAAAGAAGATTGAGGATACAAGTGATTGGAAATTAACTTCCTCCACAGGACATGAGATCTCTCCCTTAGAGATCGGGTGAGATGTTTGGCATCTGGGACAGACTCAGAGTAGAGCTGCCACTTCTCCACATTGAGAGGAGCTAGTTGAGATGGCTCGGGCATCTGGTTAGGATACATCCTAGACATCTGTCTGGTGAGGTGTTCTGGGGATGTCCCACTGGGTTAGGGTTAGACCCAGGACACGCTGGAGGGACGATATTTCTCGGCTGGCCTGTGAACACTTTGGGATTCCCACAGAAGTGCTGGCCCAGGTGGCTGGAGATAGGGAAATCTGAGTCTCCCTGCTTAGGCCGGTACCCCCACAATCCAACCCATGATGGATGGATGGACAGATAGACAAGTGGACTTTTTAAGTAAGGTGGCCTAAAGAAAATAAGCTACTTGTCTAATTGTGTTCATATTTTTAGACAAGGTAATAATTGAAAAGGTTTGTAAATGTTTGTTTAGCTATGCTCATGGAAAAAGCAAAGCTTTGATACATAGTTTTAACACATCACCTTTTGATCTTATTAATTTATAAATTATTGTAATCCAATGACAAACTGTTGTGAATTTGTACGCATTATTCTTTAAAGGAACATCTGCATGATATCTGTAACACAACGGCTCAAACATTATCCCTGCAAGTCCGGAATAAGGTGCCAAACAGCATTAATTATGGCTGCACATAAATAATTAGAAACAGTTAAATGGAGTAAGGTGCACCTGGGGTCAAACGCAGGGGTTCTGTTTTTCAGGAGGGGGTCTCAAACTACATTAACCAGAGCCTCACCTACAGATCCCCCGATGATCTACTGAGCCTGTCAGCTGCAGGAAGGGGGGTTAGGGGTGCTTGGTAACAAGTCGGTTAACATGATGAGGAAGCCATACAGATAAATCACAATTCACTCAGGGAGCAGTCACAATCAGGGAATATGTCACACCCAATGACATATTCACTGGCTGGCTCTACAGCTCATTTGATAACGCTCTTGCCACGCCATTCATTTCTCTGAAGGATGAAAGGGAGGCTGAAAATGTCATCAGCTCACTGAGGCAGGAACGCCAGCGACTCAGAATAAAGAGGGAGGGAGGTGCCTCATAATTAATTAAGTTTTTTAACCCGACTACAGCCAAACAGACATCTCACTATTTTCCTTGGGTCCTTCAATTAGACATGCGTTGTAATTAAATGCTGTGTCACAGTGCTGTTGGAGCTTACCAGATTTATGTCCCAGGATGAGTTACTGCATTCATTATGATGAGGAATGGCTCAGTGTGAAAGGAATATTGTTAGGGTCCCTGTAGGAAATCTGTAGCAATTGTATAATAATAGAAATATCTATTATTTCTGTCACCTTTTTCTATTGCTACTCTGAAAGCAATTTATTTCAAACCTAGACAATCAAAACCATTGTAAGGAAGATATGGCCTGTAATGTCTCTATAGATTGTTCACATTTGAATATTTACATAATCAAAACACTTAGTTTTATGTTGTTAGATACGTGGATGTCCGGTTACACAAATATCCTTTTTTTTTTTTTCAAACCATTAATAACATTAATATTTGATTGCCAACCAGAAAAAAAAATCAACCCATGTAACAGAAACAGAAAAGCTCCAATGTACTCTAGTCTTAACAAGTGGTGCAGTGTGAAGTCAGAGATGTCTGTAAATATGTCAGAACAACCGAGAAAAGGCAGAGACTCCCATCTTCACACATGTCTCTGGGTCATGGAGTTGTCATCTTTACAGCACAACCTTTGTGTTAGATGTACTTTGAAGTCTGAGATTCCAAACTCAGTGCAGTGGTCTTCACTGGCGCCTATGTCTGAATAGCCTGGGATCACACATGCTGGCTTGTTTCAATTCGTCTAGGACAACGCTGTGCAGGCAGGAAAGCTGCATCCATTGAGGTTCCGCAGCAGTCTTGTTTATTTCTATTTTGTTATTTGAAAGTAATTGTACAAAAACTTGTGTTTTGTGTGTTGGGTTGTTCCTGACTTTTACCCTGTGACTGAATAAAAAAATAAATAGTTTTTTTTTTTTTTTTGCCACATATGCACAGACACAAAATATTCATATCCTGTAGACACACAGCGATAATATCTACTCATGTTTGTGCAGCAAAAGTACCTCATCAGCCTTAAATAAACCTTTTTCTAACATTGCTGCAATTTCTCCTGTCATAGGTTTAATGCTTTGAAGATAAACCATGGGCCTATAATTCAAAGAGATGCTAATTGTTTCCTTAATGAGAACCCGCTGAATAAAAAAGTATTTTTTTGCCACTCCAGATAACCTCATAGAAATGTCATATATGTCATTTATTGAATGCTGTTACTTTGTATGTGTTTTTCTTTAGCTTATTATGAAGAAAACTTTTTTTCCATGGATTTTTTTTTTACCTTGCCAGGAATTGAGCAGAGGTTTGAGATTTAAAGTGCTAAAAGGTAATAAAAAAAACTAACTGAATGAATTAATGAATAAAAAACAGTCTTAATGTGTCATGGTAAGAAAAAATAAATAAATCTGTCTGTTGTGGGAGGCAATAATGAACAATGCTCCCCTGCTTTTTTCTAAGGTGCCCAAATCAACAATAAAAATCAAACAACAGGTTGATGGTCTTTGAAGGGTCTTGGAAAGATCTTCTGAGGTGCATTAAAAATACAACAAGCTCTGCAATACATGTTATGCAGCATTAAAGTTGCCTGACTGATTTGACCTTGTCTGTAATATGTGGTCAAGCTCTAGCAGGAACCAAATCATCTCAAGAAGCAGGTAAAAGAAAAGCTTCAAGCTCTTCATGTCAATAGAGTGTCATAATCAATTCCACTACACACAGAGATCATTGTGTTCTGGGTTTCTAGGAGAATAAGGTTCCCAGCTGAAGAGAAAACCTCCAAATTGTTCATAGACTGGTTGATTAGATCCTGGGTTGAATTGTGAATTTTTGTGGCTGCAGCTGAAGTGCGGGATTTATTGGAGTCTCCTTCTGGCTGAAGTGATTCAGTGGGATCAGCTCATAGTTATCTTTGAAAAAATATGGACTTAGCCTGATTCCCTCTGCCAGCACTTAGAAAGATATGCCAATAGAGCATTGAGCCCATTTAAAATGACTTTACATGGTGGCTTTATGATGGATAGAAGTCTGTTCAGAAAACCTTTTTTTTTTTTTTGCTTTCTCTTGTTCTAAAAATAAGCATTCCCACCATAAAATGGCTGAAACTGATGGTGAAGGAGAATCAACCTCATATCCAAGTGTAGTAGTTCCAGTATGGTAGGACAACTCAGAAAGCATTTGAGAAAAAATATCTTGCAATATCGCCACAGAAATCTAACAAATTAAAACATCTCACCTAAAATGGGCCTACAAAAACAATTTCTTCAAAGTATAACTATTAAAAAAAAACTTAGGGCTTAGGGTAGTCCCCCTGTAAGCCATTTCTTAAGTCTCAGCCAGGGTTGAACAAATCTTCTTTTGACACTTGAAGATTACCACATCTCCTGCAATGCTTAAGCGAAACGCATGACTTTGACAGTTACATTCAATAATTTTGAATATGTGTTCAGCTGGGACCTGATTGTCAGATTAAAAGTAACAACCTTTAAGTAGGCATTAAGCATACTTTTTATTAAGCCCATATTTATGTATTAAATATATTTATTAATGGTCTGATTGATGTTCTAATTTTAAAATAAATAGTTTCCCACCATTTGTTAAGAAGGTGCCCCCCTTTTGTTACTGAAAAAATGGAAATCAGGTTATTAGGCATAAATTGCTGTTCAGCTGGAGGGTTTGAACTCTACCTTTAACTCTGTCTAACCACAGACCTCAAGAAGTTACATCCTCACAAACATGGACTGATTCTGTAGATATTTGAATCATTGAAGCAGCAAAAGAGAGAAAAAAAAAAACTGGTGATGGCATACAAACATTTACTTGTGTGCCATCACAAGTTGGGTAATGTTTTAGGTAAAAAAAAAATTTAAAAAAAAACACAAGGCTGATCAGTTATGCTATCATACACTCACAAGTGGTGGCTGCTTCCTTTTATTGCAACTCTCAAACAGTTTAACATGCTCATTGCAACATTACAGCAAAACCTGTCAAAAACCAATCATAAGATTGCTTTAATTTCATAAATGCGTGTAGAGTTCATCAATTCAAAGTTATTTTAACCAGAGTCCTGATTCCCATTTGCCTCTGCTTCTGTACGGTTTGGTTTAAAAGCACAGTTTGAGTGCTTTCTGCCTTCCTGGTGGGATTCTCGCTGAAATTGCTCAACACTATTATATATTTGGCCATCTGGGGATCCACACAATGAATTTTGTTGTAATTCCCCCTGTCATGGGGCGATGAATGTTCCACGCTTTCATTTTTTTTTTCTTTCACTTGTTTCCTGCATGTAGACAGCAATTTACATGGAGACATTAATGTAACTGTCATGTTCTATCTAAGAGCACTGAAGCAGAACTACTAAAAGACAGGCAAGCCAAAGCACTGATGGTCAGGGAGACAAAAGATTGAGAAGCAATATAAAGTTAATGGCATTAAGTCAACAGTTCCTCCAAAGAGGAGATGAGAAGGAAAAAAATGAATGGAATTAACATAATCCTTGGCTTAGAAATAAAAATTAAGAATATAGCACTTCAAAGGCATTTGAAAGTGCAATGTGTATAGAAAGGCAAGAGGGGAACAGGCCCAGGAATCACTTGCCTGCAGCATTACCTTTCTGTGTATTTTTCCGTTTTGCCTCATTGTTGACAATCTTATCAAAAAAGGCATCCATAAATGTATCGCTCAGTTTGGTGTAAGATAAAATCTATTATAGTGCAATGAGTGGTTTGAAAAGGCATTGCATTTCCGCCTGAATGCTAAGCTTTTTTCTGTGGGATTTTTTGATGTCTGAGAGTGAGAGGTGGCAAGGGAACTGGAAAGACAGTGAAAAGGCTTTGGGAGTAACAGCAGAGAAACAAGCTCTTGTACCACAGTGCTACAAGTTAAAGATCTGCTCGATTTTCACCAGGGATCAGGACAAAACAAGCCAATACTAAATGGAAGGTCTATGTGCTGTTTTTTTCTCAGTTCTTCCTGCTCAGTTTATCCTGTTCTTCCTGCTCTGTGAAAGGGAAAAAAACTGTTCCTGAGTTTTGAACAACATGGTGATAAAAAAAAAAAAAAAAAAAAAAAAAAATAATAATAATAATAATAATGTAAAAAAAAAAAACCTTAATGCTCTTGGTTACAACTTTAATAAATTGAATGTTTAAATCACAATTAAACCTCATTCTTGTAAATTACATTTTTACGTTTGGTTGAATCCAGTTCAACATTTGCATATCTATCTATCTATCAGCAACACATTATGCGTCAGGTCCGTAATTCTTCTGTCATTATTATTTTATTATATGCCTTCTTCATTAATTCATATTTTTTCAGGTTTGATCTTAATTGCATGCTATGGTTTTAATTTGGGTCACAGCTTGTGATCAAGTAACCAATTTCTACAAGCAAGTACATACAAAAGCACAGCAAGGTAATGGTTTATTGAGGACTAAGAACAAAGAGTTCAGTAATTGTGTCCCAGAACAAACGAAAGACAGACAGGCAGATGAATGAATGAGGTAACATACATACACATGACAGGACAATTGGTAATTGAATCTGTGTGTTTGTGTTAATTGAATTAGTACTACTGTTTTACAGTTTAGGGAGAACAGTCAGCAGCATATTGATATTCTGCATCAACAATTTTGACATGATCACAGATACATTGAAACAAACAAGGGACAGCAGCACAGCAATTATGCTGGTTAGAATGGTTGGAGACATGATAGTGTAGAAGCATTATTGTGATTATGTGCTGAAGGACACATGTCGAACGGCGCCGGAACTTCTTAAGGGCCCAGCAAAGTCGAAGTATCTGCAGTCATCTGGTTGTTGGATGTTCAGTTGATACACCCTTTGGGTATGAGAGCTCCTGGGTTCAAATCCCGGACGAGCCCCCATAAATATATTATGTCCAACAAGGGCACAACATATTTGAAGACACAGATTCAAGAGTGAGAGTTCAAGCATTCTCTTTATTTCAATACTTCTTTCTGAAACTTTCTTTTGTTCAGCTGCTTTTAATTTTCTGTGAAGAAAACAAAAAAGTTAGGGAGTCTCAATTCTCACATCCAAATCAAAACCCCAAAATATAAACAGAAAGGTGAACCCAATTATCAAAAAGAACAAAAAGCTACAGCAGGGGGCAACAGCTATAACTTCGAGTCAAATTGCAAAATCAAATTTCTTTTAAATCATATTTGAAATATGCAGCATTTTTATAGCAGCTGAAAGTAAATACATAAAACTACCCCTTTCACTAATTTCTGTTAATTATTGTATTTAATAGCAACTGTGTTTAGCAATGACAAAAATATTGAAATGAGCAACATTTTGTACAACTAGCATCAACAGGCTACAAATTTGATAAAAAGATGTTAGATAAAAAAATGGTAACAAAATAATGTTAATATGCAAGCCAAAATCACACTCCCAATAACACATGATGCATTTAATAATGTTACTTATCTAATGCTAAGCTGCACTCCATGCGTGCAAATAGTTTAAGTCCTACTTTAAAAATATGGGGAAGCAGTGGATCTAGTGAACCTCATGGAGTTTCTTTATTTTTTTAATCAAAAAATGTTATTTGATGTGAACTAATGTGACTTAAAAGAATCGACAAAACAAAACATGTCTTAAATTCTTAATTACTAATTAAACCCAAAGAAGACTCAGGAACTGCAGTGCTCATTATTTTACAGTTTTCACTGTTTATCATTTTACAGTGCAAATGTGTCTATGCAGAGTTCAAACTCTGCAACTATACGAGATACTCATTAATTTATCCAAAGAGGAGGGAAATAAAAGCAAAGAAGCGCCAATCATTTTACTTGTATTCAGAGTGAACTTCTTTGAACACGAAGCCCAAATGTACTTTAGTGATTTATTCAAACTCAAGCATAATAAACAAAGCATACTTTCTTCATGAAATTCAATAAAACCGAGTGCATGTCATAAAGGTGACAGTCTTGACTTCAAAAGCATATGGTTAGAGATGAAAACAGGAATAAGGGGGTGGAGGGCATGATTAACAGCAGCCCACTTGGTTTCTCTCCCTGTCGCATGAGCCGCATATACATAACATCAGTCACCTTCCTATCACCTAATTAACTACTTCACCTTCACACAACAAAGTAGCAGCTTCTTCAAACTGTGCTTTTTGACCGATTTGACAGAAATGCTTTTATGGGTATTTTGGAAAGAAACGTGATTTGGATGATTCAACATACATTTCTAATAGCCATCAAATACATAAACGGCTTCTTCTACCTTTTCTTTTTGGAATGATTAAAAGCTGTTGGTGGGATTAGGTGGGTTTAGGAGTTGTACTCAAAGCTTTGCCTTTACTCATATGCTTGGTTTCAGCCAGAAGCAGGTAAAACTGGCAAATTATAGCCTGAGGGCAGTCTTTGCTGCCCCTTGTTTGATGCGTTTTGAGACTGTCTGCCTGCAGTTAGTAGAGGTTCAAAATTTTCCAGAAGATTTTTTTTTCTCACACCAGTGTCTCTACAATGCCTTTATAGTTGAAGCAGTGAACATATTTCATTTTCATCTTAATTGCATTAGCTATCTGTTTTAATTAATATTCATGACCTTAGTATTTTTATGTAATGCTATTGTGTAACCCGATTCTAGATAAACATTGGAGTATTTCTGTTGCTTCCCACTAAAAGCATTCAGGCAGCTGGAGGAAAGTCTGGAGAAGATGGTTGGAAATAGGATCTATTTAAAGTTAAGTCCAAAATTATTCATTCCTACTGCCGATTTAGGTTTATAGTCATCTTTTAATTTTACCTACATTTTTTTTTTTTTTTTTTTTTTTGGAAAAATGTTAATATTTTTGAGTGACCCAGTCAGAGCCTTGACTTGAAACTGGTTGAGAATATGTGAAAAGAACCAAAGTTTTGTTTTTGTTTTTATTAACATTGACAATACACAAACATGAAATGGTACAAAAATTTAATAATGAATGGAGAGATACACAAAAACATCAATCATGAATAAAATAAAGCAAGAAAAATAAATGGCATTTTCTCCAAAGTTAATAAACATCCAGAATTAAAAGTCTGAGCAAATGAATGCAAAGGGTAGTGAAAGGTGTGTCTGTTTTGTCTATGTTAACATTGCTATTTTACATGATAAAAGATTTTTTTGGTGGAAAATCTTAGAGTTTATTGGAAAATCTTTCAAATGTTAATTTGTTTTCAAAACTTTTATATACATAATTATCACTAAGTGACAAAGCACTGCAGCTTACTTTGCATTTGTGTTCTTTTAATATTTCAATAAAGGCATTTTGTGTTGGGGATCCTAAAACATAACATTTGTATTTTGTACATCTTGCATATTTTGGTCAGCTCCAGTCATTACTGAACTCTGAAAAACAGAAATTAAGCTATAATTGTTTGAAATCACTTGCAATAATCAGAAAGCTGTTCATGTTTATGCAAAGTCAATGTCATCACCACTCAGTGGAAGTTTATGGTTATTTTAGCATTTTCCAAAGGGCCATGTATTACTTTTATGACAGCCAAACAGGCAAAGATCACATGTTAACATATGCTGTCCACAATAGGGAGGCTAATGGACAGTAAAAATAAAAAATGATACCATGCAACCGCAGCAGTTCAAAGAAACCAAACATACCTCCAACTAAACTGAGTCTGTGAAAAAATGAGCACCCTCATCAGCAGATGATTCAAGAGCTGTGAATCCACATATGCTGACCAAACTATTTTCTCATAATCCTACAGCTACCATTACAAGACTTTGCATAAGCATGTGCATAAGTGCAAGTAGTGCATTCTTGTTGCGAAACAAGTGTATTATCTGTGTTTTGGGTGGATGGTAGGGGGTCTGTGTGTGATGCTGGTGATGTGGAGCTGATTTCTTTCTTTTGAATGTGCAGGATCTGCTTGGCATGCTCTGCGTCTCTTTTCTCCCCGCTATAGGCTCTGCTGGCTATAGCTTGTGGTGCTCCCGGTGGAGTAAGCTCTTTCCACTAACAAAATGCAAAATACAAAATTAATAAAAACACCCTTTGAAACTGACAAATATGCCTCAGGCAAACTATCGGCCCGCCGGCTGCTTAAAATTTAATCAGTATTTTTTCTTTATTTATTTATTTTCCATGGGCATGCTCATCTTTTTAATAACATGTTGCTGAGACTGTCTGTACACAAAGTTTTCCTCTGTCAAGAATTACATAGGGCCTGTCAGTTCATGGTCTCTCACCCTCAGGGGGTTTCCAGAATAAAAAAAATATTTATACTAACTTTTTTATTTATTTATTTATTTTTCACCTCAGCCTTTGTCTTCCTATCGAGTGCTGTACCCCTTGGGTCCTAGTCCTCTCTATCCCAAATTGACCTACATAAAGAAACAGAGGTCAAGGCTGGGATGTGCTGAAATTGTTATTTTAAAGATCTGGGTTCTAGCAGCAAATGAGAATGAAGCACAGTGTCTAGAATTGTAGGTTTGTTGATGTCGGAGAGCAAGACTGAATTCCCCGACAGTCCCCTCTCCCCCTCCCCACCACCACATGCTGATATAATATTCATGCTCTCATTTATAATTAAATTATATTAGTTAAGGTTTCAGTGAGAGTGATGACAGACCATCAAACACTCATCTAAGTGTCAATCACACACTTCAGCAGAGTCAGTGTTTTGGCAATAATACAACAAAGACACAGAGAGTATAGAGAAAAATATTTACTCTCTGTAGTGCCTTTATTTTCATTGGCTGCAGTATTTCCAATGTGCCAAGCACCAAACTTGCTAGTCCTGTTGGGGGCTATTTTTGAATGACAACTAATAAAAGAACAAGACTGACATAATTAAGGTCAATAGACTGGATTGCATTAAAAAAAAGACAGATGTGATGTTGTTTTGTTTATAGATGAACATAGATGTCATGTACCTCTAAAATGGTCCAAATATGGTTGTCTAGGATTTGTATAGAAATTATGAACTGTTTAGCTGCCACCACAGGAAAATAAAAATATTTAAAAACAAAATGTGAAAGGAACTACATCATGTTAAAATATATAAAAAAAAATATAGTGCTAACAATATCTTTTCATTTTTGTACAATATATTATGTCCTAAAGAATTTTACGAAATTTTCTCTTCAGTCATTTGGAGCATTTTGTTAAACGTTTACTTTTTTCCAACCAATAAAATAAATGTTTTAGGACAAATAGAAATGCATTTCAACGTCTGACAAGCCCTTTTGCAACTATATGCAACACTTGTTTAATTAATTATATCTTTTTTTTTATTTATCTTAAAGATTATCATTATTTTTTTTTTGGCATCACACTATCTTGAATTATATCCAGAAGGAGACTTGTCTCTTGTTTTTACACATAAGTGAGTCTGTGTCTGAGTTAAATTCCCCCTGACAGGTTTTTCTCCTTGGTGCAAAAAGCTTGCAGTTTTGTGCTGCCTCTTCTTTTTCTTACTTTGTTAGTTATTAATCGAGATCGCATTCAGGAGGACGAGTTCAGACAAGAAATGCTTGAACTTCTTTGCCATAAATATTAACAAGCAATATATTATGCATATCATTCTTTAAATACCACATAAATGTGTTTTTGTGCCTAAATCTTAATTTTGCATATGCTTTTAAGTAATATGCATTAAATAATAATTGCCATTAAATTGATGGCAGAGACAGCAATGGCACTGTCAATCAAATTTGTGCAAACCCCCTCTGACACTTTCTGTCTCTCACCACTTCCAGCTGCCGAGCCATCATTGTTCACGCCAGCGTCTCAGAGTGCAGCAGAATCAGCACATAGTGTACTCGCCAGCACTTTCCTTTCCATACACTTATTATAGGTCATTAAATGCACTGTGGATATTTTTTTAACCAAGAGCGAGGAATTAATCTGACGGCACTGCATAATTAACTATGTTGCCTCTGCGTGGAGAAGAGGCAGAAGGCAACAGGAAAAATGTCCCTTCATCGAATGATCTTTGGAAGAATTTCTTAGTTTCTAAAGAGTTGGAAGTAGTCATTTAAAAAAAAATAGCCAAAATGTTAATTTACTTTAAAAAAAAAAGAGCATGATTTAGCCCCACGTTAATTACTACAATTACCAGTTTTACAGCATCTCAGATTACAGCCTTATCAGATAATTGTACAAGTTTTAAGTTCTGACTCAAGAGCTGATCAGACCACATCTGACCTTTCTCGTATTTTCCAACTCAGCACTCCAAAGATCGCGCTCAAGCTAAAGTGATGGATCAGCTGGACCAGCCTTTATATTCCAGCTGTCAAATTACATCCCGTAAAAGAGGAGAGGAGGAAGACCTGCAACAAAGTTTCTTGCTACTCTAAAACTTAGCGCATCACATTTAGCAGTGAGGACCAGATTGCCCCTCCCTGCTCTGTTCCCCTTCTCTTGAACAGACCAGTGGAAGTATTTCAGGGGACAGTGCCTTTGAAGTGAGCAATTTATAAGGCTAATTATCCAAACAGGATAATAACAATGGAGTCTACAAGTTGCCTGTTTACCCTCCCTGTGTTTACACCACAGCCCGGGTAATTCTCAGTTGTTCGTCGTGCTGATCATAAAAACAACAAACAATGAAACATGCCTCACATCAAAGAGGGACATAATTATGGATTGAAAAATCCTTTTAAAGTTTTGTGAAAAGAGGCACAAGACTGCAGATGTGCCGGCTTCCTCCTCAAATTAATTGATAGCCCCACTGTTTGAGTTTTCTGCATTGCTGCAGGACAATGCTTGTATTATCATGTGAGCCTGTTGCCCTTGGGTATCAGATCTTGATGTTTGCATATTTATTGTGTATTTGTGTATTCATGCTCTGCCTGTGTCTTATCACCTAAATTGGCTCGTGCGTCATTATTTCGTGCGTGGGTGGTTGATTGTGTCATGGCCGTTTCAACAACATGTCTCCTGCAAAGTCTTTTTGCTTCAGCTAAGGACTACATCTTGAAAGGTTTCAGATAACAAGCTTCTTTGACATTTATTCCAAATCATGTTCATTGGCAGAATACAAAAACCTCAGATGTTCTTCAAAAAAAAAAAAAAAAAAAAAAAAAAGTACGGACAACGGTCATAAATTTTTAATTTGAGACAAAGATTCTTTTCACCTGTTCGGCTGAGAAAGAATAGATACGACTGTACGCATCTCCCTTTCATCATGGGGCCTAGATATTAGTAGGTGTGCCTTATTGCCTGATGCATTAGAAGCACATTAAATTTGGAATCACGGTGCTCTCTTCAGGTTAAAATAATGAGGATTTAATTATTGACAGGGAATGAATATTTCACAAAGACAGTGGTGGTTCATCTGGTTGGCTATAGATGGAGGAGCATTAAAGAGGACATAAGGTCTCAGTGACCCAGAAAGTCTCCTGAGAACTCAAAAAAGAAAAGAAAAAAAAAATCTGCTGCTGCTTTTGGATTCCTTTACAGGATCATCCAAGAGGAAGTATAACTTTAAAATAATCTTTGTTGATGAATTTGATAGAAACCAAAGTCATCTAAATTCAATACTGAGAATCAATTCACTGATTTACAGTGAATTTGTAAATTCGCTGTAAATCAATTCACTGATTTGCAGTGAATTTGCGTGAATTATATCAGTCACATGGCTGGAGGAGAACCAGCACAAGTCGCGCAAGTTCCATAGGAAATGAAGAAGGACATTTCTTAATTAATGTTTAAAATAAAATTAATTTCGTCATCGATCGGGAGTATTGTACAGTGTTGTACATATCACCATATTTATACTTCTTACTCTCTTTGCACTATTTTTGCATGAGATGACTTTTTAGGCTTTATTCTCATTTTGACTGTATTACTTAAATCCAAAGAAGACGCTGACAACTCAAAGAAAAGCTGACAACTCAAAGCTGAAGGATGAAGACCCAATACAGATTATGCTTCAGTTAAAACCAATTGATCAAGCAGGGAGGAACCATCAGATTGACACATATCTTATATATACTGCTCAAAAAAATAAAGGGAACATTTCACTTTAATTTTGTGTGTGGCTCCAAATCCAGGCCTCCATTGGTTAGTAAATTTGATTTCCATTGATGATTTTTGTGTGATTTTGTTGTCAGCACATTCAACTTTGTACAGAACAAAGTATTCAATGAGAATATTTCATTCATATATATGAATATTTCATTCATATATATATATATATATATATATATATATATATATATATATACACACACACACATTTACCTGGGCATTATGCCATTGTGCATGAATTACATATGTATATGCATACTCTGAAAGGTATATTGTTCTATAAACATGACGTCTTGCTTTTCTCTGAATAAATAAAATTTGGTTTTGTTTGTGGCATTATTAAAGTCAGCTGCATAAGGTACGCACCATAATTATAGCAACATATCAATGCACAGCAACAAAAGACCTACACATAAGTCTTGGCTTCAGCTTTTCTCTGTTTCCCTGATCAAATGAAAATGCAAACTTTCTTTTCTGGAAGCTATTGAAGCTATATTGAAAAAACCACCACTATTATGACGAGGTTAGGCGTGTGAATCACAGGCAGGGACATTTCTCTTTTGTATGTCTTCAAAGAACCAGCTGCTCTCTGTTCTGTTGCTTAATTCCTTTGCAGTCAGCTTCTGCATTGCTATTGACCTACACTATGTGTACTGCCATGTTAATTAAGCCTTCAGGAATGTGTCAGTGTTGCATAGTGTTAACATATGGGTTTGCCTTGCAAGTAAGTGTTATCCCTGTTAAGAGCAGCTGAAATACAGGAAGCACAGTGTAACCATTTTGTGTGCTTTTCAAAACTTGTTTTGCATGGCATTCAACTTCCCCTCAATTCTCAGATCCTCTCCATGCTCCCCCCACTATGGTTATGCTTTATCTATGACGGCATAATGGTTAATTCACTCTAAGGCGAGCTGCCTGCAATATGTTTGACAGCTGAGAAATGTCATTACAGACCATAATGAAGAATGAAATCAGTTATACCATCACCACACGCCCAAAATTTAATTAGCACCTCTGAAGGTCAGTTCAAATGCTTTCCTCGTCATGTTTTCGCATGAGCACAATATTTGGTTGTAAATTTATTTCCACTTTAATTTTGCATGAGGAATCTAGCACAACAAAAGTTGCCCCTGTGTAGAAACATATGCAAAAAGAATTGCAATTAGTGATAAAGTGCTAAATCCACAACTTATGAATAGCTGGAGAGAAGCAGCGAGTTAACAAAGGCAACTGATAAGACATTGAGATTGAAATGAGGTGTGGAGAAAAGCCTTTTTATCATCCAATGCCATACCTTCGCACAATGTACAATTAGAGCGCATACTCTGGAGTGAGACACAGCCAAAGTGTGGCATCAATTTGCAGATCATTTAGTCTTTTCACTTGCATTCGGCCTCAGTTAAAACAGCAGGAATCAAAAGCTGGATAAAGATGAAAATAGAGCATGACAGGAAAAAAGTAATGCAAATGACTTTTGTTATTGCGCTGTGATTTTTATTTGAATTGTAAGTGATCATTCTGCCTTTTAGTTACAGCTGTCAGCCCTCATTAATGTGCATTATAAATTGCATCAAAGTGCATAAGGCTGTGTGTGATTAATTTATACAGGTTTTTTTTTTTTTTTTGTACGTTGGAGGGAACTGCAGGCGCCAAGGACTCTAATGACTTGGTTTGGGTGGCACAGCTACACTTGAATCCCTTTTCCCAATATGATGATGTCTCACTTCTGATATGTGTATTTCACCTCACAATTACAATTTTTTTTTTTTAGCAGACCCCTTAGCAACAAGGTCCAAAACAACTGAATCAGATCCCTCTTTTCTGTAATGACATTTCGTTCTGCCCTGATCAGTTCCCATAAGTGATTTTAACCTCATGTCATTTTCAATTAACATGTGTAACTATGGATTATGAATTAGACTGGAAAACAGTTATTTACTCTAAAATAATTTCTGTTACATGAGGCCTTTTTTTAAATTAAATCATATAAAGATACTATGCTCAGTATAAAAATTAAAATAAAAAATGTATTTAATTTATTTATAAATAAAGTTCCTTTTTTCCGTCTTATATCTGACCAAATAAATCTTTAGCTTTATATCAGAGGTACCCTAATTTGCCGAGTGTGCCTCATGTTTGGCTGCAAATTTGATAGTACTCATGGAATATAACCCATTTTTTCCAATTAAAAACACAAACACAGCTCAGCAATAAAGTAAACATAATCTTTCTCACTAAAACAAACAAAGCACTCTTTTAGGCAAATATATTTTTGTAGAATCACTTTTCAAGATAGGTAAATCACTATTGATCCCAAATATAAAAAGGGATTTTCACTTTCACCTTGTTAAAATTTATATAATTTTAATTCTTTTGTGGATTAATGTTTATCCTTTATATTTGGTAGTCAAGATTTTCATTTGGACTATTCTATGGTTCTAGTTTTTTTAATTAAAATAAAAGCAAAAAAAAAAAAAAACCTGGCTAATAAAAGACAAAGGCTTAACGATGTAGCAACTATATTTGATTTTATGAAGATCAAATACTGTATAAAGTGTTGTTTGTTTCTCAAAAGCTGAAAGTCTACAAGGGACTGGTTTTAAACCAAGCTGGCTAAGACGTGTTCAACATCTCTGTTGTTGAGTCTATGATACAACCAGTGCTGATGTCCAGCAGTCATTGGGCGAGAAGCTGGATATAACAAGTCAACTGTTGTCTCAGGCAAAACAAGCATAAATGTGCTTAAAACTGCAGTAGGTAACTTTTTAAAGAAATCTTTTTTTTACATGTTTGTTAAAACGGTCACGAGTCCTCATAGTATACAGTGTGAGACAAGTAATCTGTGAAAAAAATCCCAGTCATCCTACATGCAGAAACACACTGCTCCCAGTCAGGAACAACCAGACTGTCGGTGATTAAAGCACTCATAGGATGTAGGTTTTAGGTTTTAACAGTCTGAACTCTTGTTAGCTTTTGCTGCACCAAGCTCACAGACTTTATCCAACTGGAACATTTTTGATTTTTCATGCAAAACCCAACGAAAGTGCAAAACCAAATAAAAACACTTAAATCGATCATCCTAAGTTTTTATTTCAACCCACCTTGTCTCCAATAGACAAGGTGGGTTTAGCTACTCTACTGATTAAGCCTGTTTGGGGGAACAGTTAGCTGCTTGTTAGCTCAGAACGTGAGTGGGTAAGCTTTGGTCTCGAAGGGGCTGTACCACTGGTCAGCGGTTTGTTTCCTGCTAGAGACGAAGTGAAAACAGGTGTTCCCAGAATCGCCTTCTCAGCTCTGGTCGTCAGCTGCGTTTGGCTGGCAGTCGGCTAGCATCAATGTGCTTCTCAGCTCTGGAGTACAGCTGAATAGATTGTTTCCTCTTCTCTATTGGCGGGGCTAGCAGTCAGTGTCGCGTTCTTATTGGCAATCTTGGGAAACTTGCATTTATAAGATTCCTTCTGAAGAATTCTGAATAAATCCGGGATGAAATCTACCTATGTGTTGGTCCTTTGGCAGAACCAATAGAATCAGTCACCTGTATTTTGGATCCAAAGCTCCTGGACAAGCAGCAGCCTTCTTCCACCAGAAAAGAAAGGCGTCACCCCCCTTCCTGCTCCCCCCGGTACAGAAGAGGAAGACTTTGACCTAGTTGTGGATTTTAAATCACAGTTTCCTTCCTGCAGTAACTCCATATATTGCAGCTCAATGCCCAGTTAATTTTTGATGTTGTTCACCATTTGCAGCACTCTAAAACTCTTCTGTTTCAAATCCTTTATCTTTTCTATGTCTATATACAAACCAATTTAAACAAACAGAACCATCCATTGTCTATACTTGCTTAGCCATGCAGTCAGTTCCTATCTCCAGAGGTAACTGGGAGAGCAGCAGAGCAGTCCTGGTCAGGTTGCCAGTCCATCACAGCACACAAACTAATTTAAAAATCTAAACAATAATTTAATCAAATTAAAAATAGATCATCATTAACAGGTCTTTGTCATATAATAGATATTCCTGAATTCTGATAATACTAAAATCTTTGAGGAATACATTAAACTGGGTTGGGAAAACATTTTAGGTGGCTTAAGAACATTGTTACAGTGGATTTATATTAGACCCTGTAATTGAAAGGCTGCCAGTTTTTGTAAATGTTCCTTTAATAAATATATCTTTTTTTCTTTTGATACTCCAGTTTTCCTCCAGCAGGCCTGCAAAGGAAGGGCTAATAAGGAAGAACGGTCTCCTGGCTCTAATGAGAAGGTCATAGCTCTCTAATTATTATAGGTGGCTCAGTAGCTTTCTTCAAAAGACCCCAGCAGAGCATCAGTTTCAGACAATATTCTGAAGCTGTTATGTTCTGCCATAAACAAGCACGGACTTCAACAAACATAATTATTTATTAAAGCATGTTTTAAATATTTACTTTAAATGAATTTCGTAGATGCCCACAACACACATGTGAATCTTCAGATATACAGGCCTGCATGCTGAAGTGTAGATCAAGGTCATTTTATAAAAGGCTGTGAATTTTTTTGAGTATTTAATTTATCTGTGCATTACAAGGCACAGCTCAGTAAGTTTTAGATTTTCTGTGAAATTACATGTAGTAAACACAAACACACAACATAGCTATATCAAAGCTAATATACTGTGAGTAAAGATCGCTCAGTTTTCTAGTGTAACATTGTTTTATCTCCAAACGGGTGCAGTGTATGAAATGTCATGATCTTGCAGTCATTATGCCACTTTCAGAGGATTTCTCATAATTCTACAATGTCAAAGACGTTGATAAGACAGGGGTGTTGGACAATTTTGTCCAAAATTATTTCCAAGTCAGTTTGCCAAAGACAAAGGAACTGGTTGCGAACATGATCTGGAGCAGAACATCTTCCTGCTTTTCGATATGGAGTTTGTGTGGAGACGGGATGACGATAAATATCTCAACTTTTACACTGACAGCAGCTAAACATGTTGAACTGTATTTTCTGGTGGTGTCACTAAGGTAGATGCTATCCAGACTTAGGACAGCAGTAACAATTCTCAGAATAATGTGGACCACAGGAACGCCTTACCAATCCTACAAGTACTAGGAGGTATTAACAATGGATGGATGGATGGATGGATGGATGGATGGATGGATGGATGGATGGATGGATGGATGGATGGATGGATGGATGGATGGATGGATGGATGGATGGATGGATGGATGGATGGATGGATGGATGGATGGATGGATGGATGGATGGATGGATGCAAGTGGCTGTGATCATGCCATTTCAGTGACGGAAACAATAAACCTAAATATAAATAAATATGATAAATGAAGCTGATGTAGCTGTAAATAAAGGGCCACGTTAAGTTTTGTTATGCAAAAATATTTTTTGAAAAAGTTGAAAATGAATAACATATGGGCTTTTTCTCAAACACATAGTGGCACTCCAGTGAAATTGCTTGTGGATTTATCTAATTAAGAAACCCACAGTGTGGCTGTACAAATCAACCCTCAGTGTGACACATGGAGGCAAGTCTTGAGAAACAGGATTCATAATAAGCTAATAAGCTTTGAAATTTTGGAAGACGCACGCACCTAATTATAAAATACTGGGAAAGAATGACGAGCAGATCATCAGAAAACCGAGGGAAAACCTAGCATTATATTGTGTATTATATTGCTGCTTTTGTTTGTGACTGTGAGAAGTAATGCCAGCAGTGGGTCAGGTCTGAAGGCGAACATTAATCTTTTTCAATACCAAGGAATTTTACTCAGGGGATTTTCTTTTTTTGTTTGTTTGACATTTGAAGTTAAAAAAAAATCACCTCAGTAGTACAATAATTATATAAGACATCACCATCAATTTTCCACTCTAGTTCAGGCAGCTTTGCCAGGCCCTTGAATAGAGTCCAGTAGATACAGTTGGTTAGGATAAAAAAAAAAGCTTCTTTTTTTTTCCCTCCACTTCTGCCTTGCTTCTCCTCTTGCCTTATCAATCGACCATCCATCCTGCGTGTGTGCGACCTCTAATGGATTTCACATGACAACAGGCCAAGGCCCAGACAGGAGTACAGGCCCTCTCTAACTTGACAACCATTAGTCTGCGATGAGCCATAAGAGGGAGGGGGGAGAAGGAGGAAGAGGGTCTCTCAGTGTCCTGTAACTGATGTGTCGTGCTCTGAGCCATCTCCCCTGGGTCAGACACGGATGTATCCGCTCTGACAAGCGTCTCGCTCCTTTCTCTGCATCCCGACGAGCCTATTATCATGAGGTCCCGCGAATGTTGCGCACTCTGGGAAGTGGCACATAAAAGAATGATCAGGCAAAGCTTTCAGACAGAAGTTGTTCGCCCTGTGAGGCTCTTTGTTGAACAAAATGGAAATGCAGCGACAAGAGGCGCACTTGTTGCGCGTCCTCATGGAGACACAAGCACTCATGCTTTGCATTATATACCTTATTATTTATATGCGGCTGTCGGCTAATAATGCATCGGATTTCTCACTGGGGCACTTTATGCCATCTTTTGAAAGTCAAGACAAGAGGTCTCTGCAGCTTCTAAGGGTTTATCTCACCAGGGTGTAGTCTTGACAAGCCATCCATGATGCAATTCAACTGTGCTGATAAAAACAGGAGAGCAGTGATCTTTATCTTTGTTCACTGATACTTTTCTTGTGCTATTGTTCTGCTTAAGCACATCCACTTCGAATAAATCAAAGAGTAAAAACACACGACTCATGTCTCAAGCCGTCCAACAAAACACAATCTTCAATATAAAACCAAAAAAATCGTGCTCATCCGTTACAAATCTATCACATGGTTTAATATTCTCACCGATGATCACTGCAATTGCTGTGATTGCCCTGAAAGGGTTAAGAGCATTGTTCGCTTATCATGCGATAGGGACATTTTTTTTCTGCAAGAGCGAGCCCTGATTAGAGGGTGAGTTCTAATGACAACTAATTAGCCAACCTCTTTAGCCTTGGCATAATGATCAAACGTGCTGTCATCGGCTACCTGATACAATGATCCTCTCACTCTTGATATGATATTTTATTCCTCTGCAATTACCCGGCCCCCACTGCACCACATGTGTTTATTGCCTCGAGCACACATGTCAAATTAAAGAGCAGCTTATGCACCTGATATTTAATTATTGCCTGCTGCACCACCATGCACAATGGGAAAATGTCAACAGCGGCAATCTACAGTACTTCAAGCAGAAACCGGGATGTGATCAGGCACGTACGCGGACAAATAGACGGGAATTTGAATACTGAATATTGATGGGAGCATTTTCTGGCTTGTCTGCACTCGGGCTTTATGCGCTTTGTCGAATAAAAATTAATATAACGGGGTATAAAGCTATTACTTATATCAAGACAAAGTATCTAAAAATATTTTGCAGTTTTTCAGAGTTTTACTGTATATGTTTTTAGAATTTAAAAAAAATAAAACACATTGCAGCATTGGAACAGGGAATTAAATTCTTGAAACTTTCTTTAGTGAGTTCCCTTAAAATACCCCCTTAAATTCCTGAATAAGTTCAATGAGAGCAAATATTTTTGCTAAAGCAGCAGAGATGCACAGGAACACTTAATTTATCTATATAAGCTCAATGGAGAACAGAGCCATAAACATATTCTGGAGACTGAGCACGGCTCCATGTGGTTATAATGAATGTCGTGGTGGGTAAAAAAGAATTTCCAGCTATAAAGGCTGCATTTCTATGGATAATTCAATTATTTTGCAAACCATAAAAGTTTAATTATTCTTGAATAGTCTTTGAGATAATTTCTGGGTCTTTGTCTTCTCCTCAGTCCCCTGACAAATTTATAGCTTCGCAAAATGTGATCCTGATTATTCTGCTGCATCTAGCCCACTGTTTACCCCTTTTTTTTCTCCTCCATGAACTGAAATAGCTTCTTTTTAATTGACTTATTCTTCACATTTATTCATATGCAACGCTGTGGTCATGCTCTAAGTGGTTAATTCTTTCCGTTTCCTTCCTCTGAAATGCCAAGTGCTGTTCCATTGATGAAAAAATGTGTTGGTCTCCTAATTACACTCTTCTTGAAAACAGATTGTCATCTTGGCAATGTTTCACCTCATACTGTCTAGCTTATTTCATTTTTTTTTTTGTCTCCGCTTTGTGCACATCCAACATTATCTCACGTCTCCCTGAATGTACATTAAACAGTAAAGTTACGCTGTTAGAAAACAAGACACAAATGGTAACAAATAGGCAGGGCACAGAAATCCCTTAGGTTATTAAAGTTTGAGTCCAAAGCTGCTCAATAACATGTTGTCTTTCCAACACCTTACATTTTTTTTTAGAAGACTACATAATGTCTTAAGAGGAATTTTATTTAACTTCCCGATGGCTGTCTTGATGTATGTTTAGATGCGGATGGCAACCCTGGATTTGTCTGTTTCATGGGGTAAGTGGTTTTATGAATAAAGTTGATTAATTGCCGCAGCGCTGATCAATTAGCGAGGTGACATCCCTGGAATGATTGACTTAAACATCCTCTCATGGGTAATTGTCAGATGCAATAAATCACACTGAAATATGATGTCCATGTTCAGGTCCTGCCCTGCAAATTTTGTGATTTACTGTATTGGCCACCATGACTTGCTTCATATTTATTGTTGGCTGCAGTTCAGGGAGGATTGTGGAAAAAGGCCAGATGGCAGAAATAGAAGCCTCTGATTTAGATAAAAGAGAGAAAAAAACAAAAAACAAAATCAAAACGTCCTTTCTGAAACAGATATATATTCTGGAGCAGATTTGATAACCAGGTTCAGTGACAGATGCCATTCCAATGAACAATAATGACGTGTACACTGAGGGTCTGAGCGTCTCCGTGGCAGACCGGCTCTGGGAGCCGTCACTTACTGCTGGAATACTCGTTGCCCTGACTGGGAGCCCGCTGGCTGATCTTCCTGCTCCCTGGTGGATGCCATGTTTCCCTACCACCTGCTCTGCTGTATGATTTGTGACAAATGTTGATAGATGTTGCAAGTTTGTGCAGATAATTGATTGTTTGGGCCAGGGAATTTGCCATATGTTGATTAAATATATAGACAACAAGGTTTTATTTTTGCTGAGTTTTATAGTGGCGGCTCTGTGTCACTTTAAAGTGTGTGACAGTCCACAGACTCTTGTGTCTCTTTTTTTTTTCTAGAATTGGTTGCTAATACTATGAACTGCTGCATGCAATTTGCTGCATAGTGTAGAGATTATAAGTTTCATTTCACTGTAAAAGATTTGAACGAAATAAATATTCTCTGAATCAATTACTGCTATTTAATAAACATGCTCCAGTACATAAAGGCTTAATCTGGGAAGAAAGATTTAGTTTGGCTGAATCCTCTGAAGGAAAGCAAGTGTTGCAGTGAGCACCTGTTCAGACTATGCAAGGAAGGAATGTGGACCAGCAAAACTTTTTTCAGGGTGCCCCAGATGCCAGTATAACACAGATGTTGTGTGGCTGCTGCAAAACCACAACCACAACATATGGTAATTGCTGCAGAATTATTTTCTGGCCAGCTCTCTGACCTGGGGCTTATAAAAATGGCAAAGTAAGATGTCCACGCTATGCAAAATGAACACCAGCCAATTGTCAGCATACGAAATATCAGCCATGTGAATAAAAGGCCACCAGGTAAAGTCATTTAGGCCTCACGATGGCCAAAGCAGTCTATGAGGCCACAGGTGAATGACTTCACAGATCTTTCTCTTCACATTCTTTGCAAAGCTTATTGTGGTGACGCTTTGTTTGCCTGGGCCTTTGTTCTGGGCCTTCGTGGGTGTAAAGTTAGCTTTTGAAATTCCGATGTAGATAAAAAGTATATATATCTTATTATAAGTTATGTGCAGTGAAATTACAATTATGGATCAGTTGAAGCAATGTAATCATATTTTAGGTTTCTTTTGCTGTGCAAATTGAATAATGTGTGCAATGTAAAAAAAAAAAAAGTTCTAGAGGTTCACCAATTAGTCTAAACAGTTTTCCCTTGATTGGTTCTCATTGGAAAAGTTGTGGACTCAAGTCATGAAACTGAGTCAGACTCAAGTCACAAATGTAAAGACTGTAGACTCGACTGGGAGACTTCATAAAAGACTTTGGATTTGAATTGTACTTTCATGCCAATGACTTATGACTTCACTCGGATTTGATTCCTTTGACTTGAAAACATCACTTGAAACAGAAAGTTTGTACTTAGAAAAAGCAACTGGGCATCTAATGTTATTATTATAATATTGTAAAAGCAGGTGTGCACTGTTGAATTTTGTGATTTTCAAAACAATGGCTCATCTCTGCTGACTGGGATCGCATCTAATCTAGGAATTTTCTTTTTTTTTCATATTTAAATGCATCAACCAACAGCATAAACCGCTTGACACTCTTCTTTTTTTTTTAGTTGAACAAAAATCAGATAAAGGTTCAAAACATATACTTTTATGCTACCTCTATCTAGGAACTTGTACCTCACACTTAATGTATTTCAGTTCTTAAGATGAAAAAATTGACCTCAGTTCGAATCAGCAGCGGTAAAACAGAGGTCAAAGAAAATCAGTCTGGAAAAAGCCTGATCAGTACATTTCTAATAAACCCCAGTTTTATTTGTGTATTACTCCAGCTGCCACATCTGCACATAATTTGTGTTCAATACTCATTATGAAATGTGAGTTATATGTAGGTGTGATTTGTATATTTTCTTATTTGCTTTTTTAACTTTCATTTAAGAGTTTTCATGAGTAATGCAAGCCTATTGAGAGATGTTTGTGCCTTTTAAATATGAAAACCTGTCCACTCTGAAAAAGCTGCTATATATTTAAATAAAATACAGCATCCAGCAGTATATGTTACATATGTTTTATTTCATCAGATTAATCCTGTTTAGGCCCTAAATGTGGTATAAAACATTTTTAACATAACATCAGCAAAAACCGATTAGTGTTTTTTTTGCATCCATACATGCAAAAGAATGAGAAATAGAAAATCACACACAAAAATCTGATGTCCTCATATTGCCAGATCTGAAAAATAAGCTGACATATAATTGTTGTATATATTGCCATAAGGAAATATATACAAAAAAAACAGTATTCCAAAAGATTTAAAGTCCACTTAGGAAATCTCTTTCTGGTTGTATTTCTAAACCCAGAATTACCATCACAGAAATGTTTATTCTCAAAATGTCATTGCCAGTATTCCCATGCATTCTCATCTCAAACAAAATGCTGCTTGCTTGTCAAATTGACTTATTTCCCATTCCTACTGAGGCACATCTAAAACATAGTTAGGGTTTTGTGAAGCATTCACCAATATCCAGGAGCTGCATTTTCTTCAACGGCAAAGCGTGACTTATGCCAGTCACCCAGACATTCTATCACTGAACTTCCTTAATTTTGAATGTTCAGATGTGGTTGTTTTGCTCTGGCTATTAGCTTTCCAGAGGGTGTGGAATGTGTTCCTGTTTCACAGTTGAATTCAACCATTATTCACCCGTAGCCCAGAACCAGCCAGTAGGGTTAGCTTAGAAAATGAGCCCTGTGCACTGTTTCTTAAGAGAGTGTTTTTAGGAGAGGGTAAACACACACGCATGCATGTTTTCACGCATGCACGCACTCACACATTATGCATGTGCTCACACACACACACACACACACCCCCACACACACACCCACACACACACACGCACGCACACGCATGCACATCCTCTATAGAGCCATTTAAGAAACTTGCATTAGGAGAAATGAGAGATCAGAAGTGTTCACTTCTGAGTTTTTGGCTCCACCATCTGGTCAACATTCTTAAAATCCAACACTTCGGTAAGTTGTCTAAATTACATCTTATTTATCACATACAATGAAGAAAAATTATAAACTCTTTATGTGCACTACACTGTTGAAAAAAAAAATCTAAACAATGTTATTAACTACAGTTTAATTAATTACAAATTAAGTACTAGTCTTCTATCAGGCAGAACAAGATTCCTCCTTTGAAGCTGTAAACGTATGCAGACCGATTATTCCACCAGTCTGGAGAATGTGATGGATGTGAGGCATTGTTCCGTCTGCCACGTACAGAAAGAGGAACGCTTGTTTCTAATCTGAAAAGAGGACAATAAAAAACCAGCTATTAGCTTTGGTTTCATCTGTTTTTTCTTCTGAAGTCTACATTTATTGATTGGTGGAAATTAGATTGGTGAGGAGAGGGTTTTCACTCAGCAGGGGGTAGACTGGTAAAGGAAGGAGGGCGTCTCTCTTAAAAAGAGCTCATGTTATGGCAGCTGTTATTATGGCTCTTCATTTGCTTTTGAAGACAGGCTGGGGGGATCAGTTGTGGCAGGTTACAGACACGTGGTGTCTCCATTGCTTATTCTCCTCCTCACAATATCCTTAAATACTTTTCTCGTTCTGCTCAGACTGTCAGTCATTTACAGGTAGGTTTTACAAGTGTTTATTTGTTAAAGACTTTAATTTTGACAGTTAACGTCGCAACTCTATCGTCAGTTTTAAGGGAGATTGTTTGCATTAACCCACCAGTTAATTTTAAATGTGAAAATGAAGTTCAACAAACTTACATCATTTGTATCAACCTGGCATAATAAGATCACTTAATAGGCTTAGATTATGGGAATGTTTTCATGCCTGAGGTCGTTTGATTTCACAGCCTATTTTGAATAGCAGAGAAAATGAAATTAAGTTAAAGAAAAAACTTGTTTGTTTGTTTGTTTGTTTGTTTGTTTGTTTGTTTGTTTTTTTACTCGTAGGCGTTTTTACATTAAACAAGACTTTAATATTTTTTTAAGTTGCGAATGCAATGAGCACTTGGTATAAATAAATATCTGGTGAACAACAGTGTCAACAGCATGTCACAAGACTTTCCATTTCTTTCAGTGATATTTGGGACAAAAATATTCCTAAAAATTTTTATTAAAGCAAATTAAAATGACATATTATATAATTGTTTCTATTTGTAGCTTTGTAATCATTTTATTGTTTAATTTTTTCTTATTTTATCAGGACAGTATTTTGATCTATACTGGATGCCATCATATACATGAAGCTAGAAGACAATACTGGAGGGAGTGATTTGGAATAGCAGCTGCATTCTAATCTTTAGGACATATAAGTTTACCAGATCATGAATGTGCGAAAAATGCTTAATAAAGCATACAATAAATGCATTTTTGTGACAGCCCAACAACTCACCAGATACCTTTTTTATTTTTATTTTAGATAAAACAGACGTTCAAATGTGTGAAAACGATGAAGGAATTTGTCTTAAAAATACCCTTAAAGCAGCAAAATACGTTCCAACAGATATAAGAATGAATTCATGCTTTTTATTACCTACTGCAATGACAAAAAGAAATCTCTTTGACCGTGTCAAAATTTGAATGCTTTAAAATCTAATTCTAGCAACACTTTTGTCACATTAATCCAACTGCTTTGTGCATAAAATGGAAATATAAGAAATGAAAGAGTGAAAATGCTCTATCGGGTGAAAGTAAAGGTTGTTTGTTTTGAGGAGGAGACAAGCACTTCCATAACAGGTTGTTGTTTTCTATGTAGCACATCGCTGTTTCTGCTGCTCAGAACAGGAAGAGTGGGTTGCCTTCCATTAGAGGAACATTGGGGAACTAACCATGCAGAAAGCAGCAAGCTTAAGGAAAAACTTGTTTCTCTTTTAAATGGAAAGGCAGTAAACACCCTCCCCAGTGAATGCTCTCTGTCGACAAAAAATGATATTTGATGCTTACAAAAACTGACTGGGCCCAGATGAAGCCCTCCGCAGCTAGACCTCGGAGTCCTTGGAGTGAAGGCTCAGTTGGACTTTTATTTAGATAGATAAATGTTTACATCTAACAATTTATATGGCCTCAAACACCTCAAAGTAGCTAGTTAGAAGGTTATCATATGCCGACAGATTAATTATTTAGCTCAGTTTACATTATTTGCATCAGTTCTTTTTAGCCACAAGGAAAAGAGTTGTATATTTTAATAGAAAATATTCATTTTGTACTTTTCTTAGAACAGCCTCTCATATGGGACTGTGTGATTTCCATAATGTGGAAACTGCACATAGAGTTCTGGAAGTTGACAAATTCAGTAGACTAAAACAAATAACTTCATTGGAAGAAAATGAGACTGTTTTGTGCTTAATTAGAAAAATAAATAAATAAAATGAAATGAAATGAAACAAAAACACTATAATTGAATTTATGTCAAAATATGTTAAATCATTAGTACCTGTGAATTCCATAGGCTAAAGAATAAAGAAACCCACATTTATTCAGAAAGTTTAATTTGTAGATAACACGACAAGCATAAAACACTTTCTATTCTGGCTGGATTAAGTGAAAACTGTGAAAAGATAATTAAAAAAAATCAAACTGAATCTCCACTAATTTTGTTTACATACAAGATAGGTTTGCCATAGCAGCACAGATAGCACAAATAGGAAGTCAGAAAAGTTGCAGCTTAGTCTGGCCTGTTCCTTTAGAGACAAATCCTGTTGTTTTTTTGTTTTGTTTTGTTTTGCTTGATCTTGCTACTATTATATCCACTTAGCCTAAAACATCTCTCATAACCTTGTTTTTATTTGATTGGTTTCACAGGTTGTGAAGCCCAATTGTCATCCCAAATAATGGTTCATTTAATTTTGCAATAAAAATCCTGGCCACTGTTCAGATCCACTGTTCTCCTTGCTTTCGGAGAACAGTGGATCTCATTGGAACAATCAAAGTTGCAGTTTCCATCTATAGAAGGGGTGCCCAAAGTCGGTCCTCGAGGGCCAGCATCCTGCAAGTTTTAGTTCTCTCCCTGGTGGTAGTAACACCTTTTCAGCATGTCAGTGTTCTCCTTAGGTCTCTAATGAGCCATTATATGATCTAGGTGTGTTAAACCAGGGAGAGAACTAAAACATGCAGGATGCCGGCCCTCGAGGACCGACTGTGGACACCCCTGGTCAATAGCGATATTAGCACATCACGCATATGGTTTTTATTGTAACAGAAGATAACATCCCTATTAATATCATGTAATATACAAGCTTCTGAGTGCGCTTTAGGAGCATCTGACTGTAATGTAAGCTGTATTTGACAATACTGAATGTTTGTCTGTACAAACCCAAAGCCAGTTTTCTTTTCTATATTTCATTTTATTTTTGGCCACATGCCTGTCGACTGAGGAGAAGTCTATAAGTATTATATGATCAACTGACTTTGACTGTCGGTTGTTAGAATGAGGATAAAACTAATATCTAAAACGTTTCTAAAATCTGATCACATCTTTGAATTGCATTGAAGTTAACAGGTCTGATCAAAACTGAGTTTATGCTGATATAGATATATGATCAGCAGCTTACACGTTGCATACATTTTTTTTTTATGTTAACATTAAAGAAATGATGTTAACTCATAATTTTATTCCAAGACACCCAGCCATCAAATTCTGGTTCACTTAATCTCTCTCTTTTATTGTGATAAAACATAGTAGGAAATCTATCTGACTCTGAGTTGCATTAGCTTAAAGAAGTTTTGTTAATTACTGAATAGAAAAGGAACAGCCAGTAAAAAGAAGCAAATTTGCAATTTGTAAAACTATATTTACCACTGATAACGTTCCTTTTCAGATTTTGCATTTTAATGGTGACAACATTACAGGCTCTACTAAAAGCCAGTCTGTGCTAAGACTGTAGATTGTGCCTATTTATTTCTGTTAACCCTGTAGATGATGGAGAAAGGCTTTGTCTGGAACCCTGAGTCTTTTAAGTACAGTTGTTTAGCATTTCTAAAATGAAGAATACAACAGGGAAAACATAATACCACATTAGTGTAAGGATTAGAACTTTGTTTGCCTTCAAACATTTGTAGAGCGCATTACCCCTGGAGATTTCCTCCCAAATGAGGAAATAAATACCATTGTAATGTAGCACAACCCTGCCCCCGATTTGTGAAAATCCCCTATTAGGAGTATAAATGTGCAAAGGCTTTGTGGGTAATTAGAGAACATGCTCAGGAATGTTAGCAGGGCTTGGCAGGTGCGTTTGATCAGTGGCAAGCGGTAATATCACGGCTGACAGAGAGAGATGGCAGGAGGATGGAGATGGGAGGGAAAAAGGGTGGAGGAAAGAGAAGTGTGAGGACTGAGAGGCAGGTTTTGATAAATCATTTATTTATTTGTTTTGCCACAGAGAGGATTAAATGTTCCTTTTATGAAGAGCATTAGGTTAATTTTATAATTGATTAATGGGTTAAAACACATTGCCCTGTAGTTTTTTTAGTGGGTGGAAGGTGATAGGTTTTTTGTTGACTGCTAATGAGACAATGATGAAACCCCAGCTGATTTAAAACCAAATTGTGGAGCTCAAACCCCAGTGAAAGCTATTAAAACACTCGCATGTAAATATTCATGATCACTTCGTCACAGAATTTAGATCTAACCTGTGCTTTTACTAAATACCAATGGTGATATGTATTAAGTTAATACAATGTGAATAAAGTGTCATATAATGACTACACTTATTGCATCTTATGCTGCTGAATTATTAATTTTATTGTGAGTGTGGGTTGCCATGGGTTCAATGAGACCTAATTAGAGGAGATTCACTAAGCTAATTTGCAGATGCCAGAAGCACAGTTTAGATATGAGAGCTAATATTTGAAAGTCAAATTTAAGTAGAAAAGGCCTGTAATAACTGTTAATTAACTCTGGTTTTGTTTTTTTTTTGTTTTTCCCTTTGACAAATTTAAATTGAGTACAATATTCACAAGGCTAATGCTTAATATTTCGGACCACAAAGATAAATTTCAAAGCTTTGAATTATCCTTTTGATGTGGGTATTCTCTATAGGCTTGATATTATTTTAAGATCCCTTTGTTCAAAAATTCATTTTTATTATCATTGCATGATATGCATGAAAATTCCCCACATAACGAACCATTGGCGCAATTAACATCTTCGATCGGGTTCATATCCCTGATAATTTATACAGACTGGGTACATCCCCTGTGGTCACTTGCAGGGTTAGACTCCTCAACGGCTCCTTTAAACGTACAGAATCAGCCTCGTTCTGATGAAAATGGAAAGTGAAACTTCAATGAAACAGACTTGATTGTCAAGATAATAAAGACTTTGAGCCGGCGGAGGGGCCAGTTCAACAAGCAAGTCAACAGCGGCACCAATGTAGCGACATCAAACCAATTAAGACTGATGATAAATATTAAAAGGAGTGGGTATTAACAGAACATGATTTGGAAAGCAAGATGTAAACAAGTGTTGGATGGCTGATTATTAAAACTGTGTCACACTGTGCTGCGCAGGAATGAAGATGTAGTGTTTTCAATACAAGACCTGATGCGTCCTTTTAGCTGAATGAAGCAATAACTGTTATCCTGTCGGCAGAACGGAAACTGCTCAGCTGTAAAGGTCACATTTAACTATCATGTCACAGAGGAAAACCGGGACGAGACGGGTCATGAAAACACTCCGAGGAACCCAGACTGACTCAGAGCGATACATGGCAGCAAGAATGAGCACTGCCCAACTTTTGAGCTACTTAATCAAAAACTCAAAAATTTAGAGGAAATATTAATACCTTTCATTTTTTGACAGTATTCATCAGGAGACTTTAGTGCATTTAAAATAAGGAATATATAAATGAAATTACAGGGATGTGGTTTGGACCGGGAGACTAACAAGGCAAGACTAAATTGTGTCCCGATAGTCAGCACTGTTGCCTCACTGTAAAGAGATTCTGGGGTAAAATCTGGGCTAGTGTTTGCTTGAGTTATACCACATCTGACTTGAGCTAAGTTATACTGCCCTGATAGAATAACCCTCATATTTGCTCATTTGCAACCTCGAGGGAGAACCAAAGCAGGAAGAGATACGACTGTGGTTCTCGTTGCATAAAAGTATCAGTCAGGATAAACATTTCAAAGTTTTCCATAGCACTATAACCATGGCACAATAAAAAGAGTGATGAAGAAAACATGAGGCAACACTGAAATACCAAAAACAAAAACTGGGATTTTCTCCAAAGTACCTGCAAAGTACAGAAACAGATCAGGAAGACTACAGAAGATTTTGGTTAGAATGGACAAATATTCTTAAGTCAAGGTCTGGGACATTGACAGTGTCTTACCAAGGATGACTTAACCCTATCCAGTACTCTCTCCACTGTTTTCTGTCTCCACCAGGATGGAATATGAGATTTCCCTCCTCACACACCTATGCATCTATGGACATGCCTCAAAGAACTCATTAATACACAAAACACAACTTGTTCTCTGAAACATCTATATATATTCAAGCATACAATTTCATGTAGAGCAGTAAATAGAATGCTATTAATATTTAAATTCATATTTTTCCATTTAACAATGATCAAAATAGTTCAGAATTGACACATGAGTTTTTAAGTATCCATGCATTTTGTTGTGCTGTGGATTCTGTCTCAAGCTGTCAGATATAGTTTGCGCTGTTCCGCTTCAGTTTCAAAGAAAATGTTGAAAAGTTTCACAGCGCAATATGAGACATGTGAGCTTTACAATAAGAGAATGTCTGAGCCAAAGTGAAGCTCACTCCCTTCAACTATACAAAGGATAAAAATGGGAAACTTTGAGAGCCGGTGAATGTCACAGTTGCTAATAAATAGGCAGGATTAACGCACACCTTTTAATATTCGCGCCTCTTAATAGGCTGACAGTGTTGAATTATCTATAGGTCTCAGTGAATCAAAAAGGACCATCAAACCCAAACTTGAGAGCAGTGTCTTGTAATTGAATAATACATTACATGTGGCAATTATTTCTGTTAGAAGCAGACTGAGAAATCAATAACCAAGGGATCAAATCAAGGACTGTGAAGCTCTTGTTTCTATCCCCCTTGTGACCAATTACATCACCACAGTTTAAACACCTGCAGAGTCACAGCTCGCTGTGACACTCTCCTGCAGACTCTCCCTCGCTCCCTCACACTCATGTGTGTCTCTTACATACACTCACACTCACAGAGGAATTGTTCAACAGAAGCAGAAAAGAGAAGGGGAAAAAAACTCTTCTTTGCCATGAATGCATCTTGAAGTGTGTGGGGTAAACACGTATTGTGTGCCAAATTCCATACGTCGAAACGGCGTCTAGAGAATTGCTGCACTGTCGTGGAAACAGAGCCGTGAATCAAGAGATAAAGCAAATAAGGAATGATGAGAGTAATGTATCTTTGTTGAGATAATAGGCACTCATTGCATGGGCCGACCTACAGTTATAAATTATGCACTCGTTTTCTTGCTTCAGGCTCTGTTCTCCCCGTGACACGCGCGGTGCTGATTAAGAGGGATTGAAATGGGTCCGTTTTAATGACCATACCCCATTACACAAAGGCACAGGCTGCAGCGCTGCATCAGAGAGAGAGCACACAGGTGACAATGAATCTCTGACCACCTCGGAGTGCGTTGAGTCCGGTGAACACAATTTGCTTTTATCTGAAATATTCACATTTTCTAAACAGGCTTATGTCAGGTCTCATTAAATGTTAAATCTCCCGGTGAGAAAAAAAAAAAAAAAATTAAGAATGCTGGCTACATCAAAGGCCTTGTTATGCCCAATGAATACTAAGCAATTGTGAGTTTCTCCGCAGAATTACTTGCGTTAGACCAGCTGTGGTCAGATGGCTGCAAGTGGTCCTTGCAGGATCGCATGGTGAGATGCAACGGGGGGGGGGGGAGACGAGGTGAAGACAACTTTTCTGTAATTATTTCCTCTGGCATGTAAAGAATTGTTTCATCACCCACTTTGTTGCTCTGCTGTGCTTCCTCTCATCTGAGAATGGATCATCAAAACTCAGAGTCGATATGGCCCAACTCACACAGGCTCACCCAAGCAGTAATAGCCTGGAGTCAGAGGATACGTGTTCCACGGTTGATTGATTATTAGCCCCATTTGTATTACCTTTTAGCTTGAAACTGCGAATAGAAGAAGCATCTGTCTGTGAGGGGAAAATAAAGCCATTTCGTATGAAGAACATTTCAGTCAAGGCGGTGAACAATAAGTGTAACACTGCTGAGACCATTGCTGCGTTGTGAGAGAAAACACACCTCCCGATATGTTGTTAGCAACAGTTATGAAAGGATACTGAAAAAGAATAGTCAAAGCTCTGGTGGGTGATCATAAAACCTGGCAAAGAAAACTATGATGTTCATGAAATAAAAATCATTGGCAGAACTGCAGATCCACATTACTCTGATGTAGGGAGGGAGGTAGCGCGGCGCTGGAGCAAGTTTTACAGAAGGTTAAAACATCCACAGGCTAGTTGAATGAAGACATGCACAACCAAAGGACTTGACATCAAAAGAATCTGTGTTTTTTAGCTATTCTCTGCGGTGGGCTTGCTTTGCATATTTTATGACAGAAGGTTTCATATCTTTGCCCACCTTTCTGTTGATATGCGTAAAGCCCTTTTCTGTGTTCCAATTAAAGCTTGCTTTATTTTCAACCTGTTCATTGGATTTGACGGGCTGATTCAGTTGTTCTTCGCTGCATCAGGGAGGCGTGCTAACAAGTGGAAGCAGCCAGCCTCTCTGAAGTTCTTCCCTTAAACTGAAGAGCGAGGAGGAGAAGAAGAAGAAGAAGAGAAGGTTTGTTTTTCTCTACATAAAAGCCTTTGGATGACCTATGGTTCCAGGGATGGCTTTAAAGAAACTCGGGACAATCAAAAGGACAAATGTGACGGACCTCCTGTGTGAGACACGAGATGAATGTGAAACAGCGCGTTGGTTCTGTGATGTCTTTGACCTGATAGTTCAAAGCTGCTCATGGACCCTGGACCCCCGTTCAGTATGGGAGCACCTCAGACAAAGGCTTTGTTCATACTAAAGTAAATCCAGCACATTGTTCCCTTTGAGCTGAACATCACCATTTCAACAGGATGGACCCTGTGTCCAGACCTGAGCGAAAGCATCAAATGCGCCCACAAATTCATCACCCCAACTGATACATTTTTAAATCCAAAGAAGAAATATTTTCATTTTGGTCTCTTTCTTATGATCCTTTCTAACTTAACTTTTCTAAAGTCTTCTCTCTTTTTTTTTTTTTTTTTTAGCTTTCAAGCATGTTCATGGGGTTAGGGTTAGGGTTAGCCTAATTTCATTATTTTCTGATGCCACCGTTATGAATCCCAGTCATGGTGTATAATGATCAGTTTTGAAAGGACAGGTTGCACAAGATAAACTACATGGGAGAAGTGATGCAGAGTTACAGGACAGTAGCTCCCCTCACCACCACCCCTGCTACGGTATCATGAGGCATGGGGAGGTGTTGCAGCCCGCAGCCATAGTTAACCATGGCAGAGCAGCAAGGGCTGGCTGCTGCCGTGCCTCAGTTTCTCCTGAGACACAAGGGCGAGTGAGCCTTTGAAGTTAAAAGTGTGGCTGGAAGACAATGTGAGTTGTATGTGAGCATCTTATCTGTGGTGTGTGCAATGTAATGTCAGACCAGAGGTGGTATGTGTCACAATGTCCTGACTGTGAGTGCAGGACCGCATGTGTGGACTAAACCAGGATGCCTTTAAATACAGCATCAAGTTTCAAGTCAAAAACACCGCTTTAAAGGATTTGATTTTAACAGATTTTTTTTTCATTTATTTACTTTCTGACCTTTATATTTATTTCTTTACTTTTTTACACATTTGGAACGTAGCAGGTGGGAAAATATGAAATAGAAGAGGCTTAATTGCAAATAAAATACAAATATACCCATTTGATATTTTACTTACTTACAGTATCTATTTATTTATTTATTTTTTTTTTTGCATTTGGGTATAAGTGTAATTGTACTCCTGCCTGCCCACCGACTGCTGGGAACCAGGCCCTTCACGACCCTGCAAAGTACATGGCGGACGGGCGAATGGATTGAAGATACTCAGTAAATTAATTCAATGCCTGTAAGCAGGGCAAAATAACCTTTGTTTTTTGGGAGCAATTCTTTCCCATGTCGGGCAACCACCGAAACCGTCCTCACAATTTAGAGTGTCAGATTTAGTCATTTCCTTTTATGCCAGCTGTCAGCACTGGAGAAGCTTCTTGCTTCAACATATATGCCTGATTGATGAGAATGCACATCAGGTTGGTGCCACTGCGTGCAGCTTTTTCATTACCCAGCAAGCTCCCAAGGCACTGGCCTAATGAGGAGTGTAACAATTAGGGCTGCATGTTGTGTGACTCTTTTAAGAGAAAATCAGATGGGCATTTTTATTAAACATGTCTTTGTATAAATTCCTCCATCATTTCCAATTAATCAGATCATCAGCGAAGAAAGACCTGGTTTTCCTTTTTTTTTCCCAGGGATATTCCCATGATTACAATAGTGGCTGTTAAGAAAAACTACAGGAAAACAGAGTACAATGGAGACCTCAGAAATGCCAGTGTTTCTCTTGGAAATATAAATACACTGCACACGAGAAAGTTACAGTATGCTTTGAGAGTGGTTTCTAATTTGTGAATTGGCCGTGTCGGTCTTGCGCGAACAGTGGACTATTTGATTTATCTTGATCCATGATGGCTGCTAGAATTTTAAACTGTGAAATCAATGAAAAGTGGTTAACCAGCTAAACAAGCACATTGGTTGAGCCTTGGTGTTTTGACTCCATTGCACATTGAAGCAATGAAGCCCTTAGATAACAAATCTAACAGTGTGTTTAGAAGTTAACGGATTTTAATGATGAAGCATGCTGTTGGTTGAAGCTAAATCAGTTCACCAAAGGCTCACATATCAAGAACTGGCTTAATGTTTTATATATAGTTTCATTTAGTTAGATAGTTTGAGATACTTTATTTATTTATTTACTTACTTTTATTATTTTATATATATTTTTATTTTTATTTTTTGCTTGATTATAAATAGTTTTGAAGATGGTAGGGTTATTTAGCATATTTAAAATCCTGACATGCGGAAAACAAGGATGAAAATTGATGAAGTAACTACTCGAGATGGTTAATTCTTTGCTGCCATCTAGGGGATGTAAAGAGATATTACGTATATTTTATAATGAAACCTTTTCTGTTGGACATGAAGCATCCGCAGAATTTCATAAGATACTTTCTTTATTATTATTATTTCAAGTGGATACATTAATAAAAAAAATAAGATTTGTAACAGATATATATGTAGAAGTGGCACACATTGAAAATAAACATTATTAAGACCATAAGAAACTATTTGAATCTTGAAAGACATTGTATGTGGTTTAGCTCTTTGATATCAAATTCTTCACTTCTCTTACACAATTGAAAGCCCTGGGATTTTCTTTTTCTCTTTGAATTTAACACCATCTTGAAATCTTGAAAGTATTTGGGCAAATCTAACTGGAGGGAATCTACATCAAATACAAAGGCTTCATTACCATTGACATGCAGGAAGCCAAATTAGGCTGTGAAATTATATTAAATTAAAACCCAGTAGATTTGGATGCAGTGTTCGCTGCAGAACATTATGAATATAAAATGAATGTGTTGTATTATTGAAAAGGCTCTTCAAGGCAGCAGAATGTGTTTGTGAAGCTGAGAAAACTTATCAGTGTTGCTCTCGATTTTTTTTTAAATTTATTTATTTTATCCCAAACAGCTAGTCACAGAGTGACATTAGTTCCACCTTGCATAAAATGGATACATTTTTTAAAAACCCTGCTTCCTCACATTCCCTTTATTTCTGAAGGTTTGCCATATATGCTTATTGTTTTAATCAGGTTACTATTCTCCTTATTTCCTTATTTCAATCTCTTCAGTAGATTTCTTTAGTTTTCAGCTCTTTCACCTATCAACTGATAAGCATAAGTAGTATACTTGTACACCCAAAAACACGGAGCTTTCAATAGGTTTGAATATGTTAAAAACTGGATTTGCATGTTTTTTTTATTTTTATTTTTTATTAAGAATGTCCACCTAAAAGTGGGTTGAAGTACATTAAAGGATACTTATATAGAGTTCCTTTTACATGAATTATTGCAGCAGTGTGTCATGGAAAGGAGGCAATAAGCCTCTGGCTCTGAAAACCCAGGTTTCTTCAACAGCAGCCTTTGGTCCGTCTGCAATATTGGGTCCAATAGATTCTCTGTGGGGTTTGGGTCAAGTGAGTTTGGGGGTCATTCAAGCTCAGTGATACCACGCTCATTACAGCAGGTATTGGATCTTTTGACAGTGTGGCCAGGTAAGATGTCCTTCTGGAATATGACATCAGCATCTCCATGAAAGGTAATCATTTCAGTGGAAGCAGGGAGGGCACTGAAATGTTCTGGTTAGATGCTTGCACTGACTTTGAACTTGATTAAAAAAAAAAAAAAAAGAGTAGATCAAACCAGCCACTGACACAGATCCCTAAATCACATGAGTGTGGAAATTCTATGCTGAATCCTGAAGCTATTTGGAATCGTTGCTTCCCAACTCTTCTTCCAGACTGTGATCTTCATTTCCAAATGACATGCATAGTTCACTTTTAGCTTAAAAGTAGAGCTTCGACTGCTGATTAATGTTGCAGCCTTTTTTTGTCAAAAACCCAGGTAAATTGACTAAAGGTTAAGATTAGCTAAAAGCAATGAATGCCACAACTTTACTTCATTTATTAGATATGTCTGTGTGCAGTACTCTCAACCTTTCAGTCAACACACTTGCACACAGCAAAGTGGGACTGCTCAGTGTACAGCCAGCTACTTTAGCAATGACCTTTGGGTCCTATTTATCACCAGACTAAGACATGTATGAAATCTTAAGCCATTTCGTCACCTTCTTAAAATAATTGCCTAAGTCATTTTTTTTCAAAAATGATTTTTTTGCCTAAATCATCTCTTCATGATGCTGGCCACCTCTGGTAAAATTGCCTACATCCTCAATTAAACAGATCATGCCATTCTACCCCTTTTGTATAATTGCCTATGTCAAGAGTGTGACTTAGGCAGTTTTATTTTTGCTTAAGTCACCAGACAAATTGACTTAGGCAATTTTAGAAGTTTTTCAAAATGGCGGATGATTCAAGGAGACGAAAATTCTACACAGCTGCTGAAGCTATTTCCAAGATTCAGGACTCTTCCCATGTTGGTAAGTGAAGATGTTTACTATAATATACACTAGGCTATCAAAATTGCATAAAATGTGATCTTTTGTGAAAATTTTAGTTTAGGAAGCTAGCTAAAAATGCTCTGTGTTAGACTGGCGGCCTGTCCAGGGTATGCCCTGCCTTTGCCCGAAGCCAGCTGAGATTGCCTCCAGCATTAACCATGACCCTAATGAGGAATAAGCGGTATCGATAATAGATGGATGGATGGATGGATGTAAGTTAGCTAAAAAGCACAGTGGAAAGACTCCAGAGTCATCTAACTAAGAAAGTTTTCAATTCTGTAATGTAATCTACAGTCTAGAAAAAATTCACAAAGGACCCTCTTTACTTGATTGATTTTAACTAATGAAAATTTCAGTTGAACATAAGTAATCGTAAATGATTTGACTGGTGTTATAGTGTGCCTGTGTTGCTGTATCTAGAGGCAACTTGCAAACCATTTTGGAATCCACGATGTATCTTAATACAATTGACCTCAAAGGCAATTCATGTTTGTCAGAATAATCACACATTTTTGAAAGATTTGAATAATTTTTTTTCCCATTTTGGTAGGAGATGCACTTGATATTGATGATACCAGTGTGTCCTCATCTACTGAGAATGACAATGAGACCATCAATAAAGAGATGATGCAGTATGTTGATAATGATGCACCATCTGCTCCCATGGATAAAGTTAAAGATGCCAAGCAGACACATCCACACCAAGAAGACACAATATCAAATGATGATGGCGATGATGGTGATGATGTCATTCAAGATCCGGACTATACCCCAACCTGTGATGAGTCCTCTTCTCCTGAAGATGAAAACAGCCTATCTATGGTGGCAACAACTTTAGAACAGCAGGATGAGGATGTTGAATTAAAAGATGTAGGCAAAAAGAAAAGAAATAAACACCTCAGTCCAAGAACATGGAAGCAAAATGAATCCAAGCAGAAACGTCTAAAAGGAATTTCATACAAGAGCAAAAGTGGCAAAGAAATAAGTGCAAAGACTATGGGTCCTCCCTGCAACTCCAAGTTCTGTCAGCGAGTCTCAACTCGAGACTGCCAAGTCCTTACAGAAGAGCAGCGGCAGTGGGTATTTGACAAGATTTGGGCAATGAACACCTGGGAAGAACGTCGGTTATACGTCACCACTTTGGTCACAAAGACTAGCATAAAGCAAAAATAAGTTACGGAGGGATCCCGACGCAATTCATCATTTACCTACCAACTGAAGCTTGAAGATGGAACAAGAGTTAAAGTGTGCAAGGCACTTTTTTCTTCTACAATTGGTCTCCCTGAAAGAACCATTACAAAATGGCTGGATGACCCCATCAACCCTGAAAAACAAGCAGAAGTGCCATCAAAATCTGGACCCAAAAGTGGCAGGCATACAAAGGTTGAAACTGATGTCAAGGATTTCCTTAAGAACTGGTTGAGGGACCTGCCCAGTGTTGACTCACACTACTGCAGAAGCACAGCTACCTACAAAGACAAGAAGTTCCTTTACCAAGGCACAACCATCTCCCAACTACATCGTGAATATGGACAGGCAGCTGCAACTGCTGGAGTGAGAGCTGTTGGAATCCAATATTTCACAGCTGTGTTCCATGAGGAGAACTACTCCGTATTTACTCCAAGAAAAGATCAGTGTGATGTTTGTGTTTCATTCAAACATGGAAATATCAGTAAGGCTGCATACAACGCACATGTCACCAAGAAGGATGAAGCGAGGCAAGAGAAATCTAGGGACAAGGATTCTGCTGATAAAGAGAAGTCCGTTTGGACAATGGACTTGCAAGCTGTGCTACTGTGTCCAAAAACCCAAGCCAGCAGCCTGTATTACAAAACAAAACTGCAGGTCCACAACTTTACCCTTTTCAACTTGAGATCAAAGGAAGGCTACTGCTATGTTTGGGATGAATCAGAAGGTGACCTCTGTAGCGAGGTATTTGCACATCTTCAGTACAACCCCTGGCAAAAAGTATGGAATCACCAGTCTTGGATGAGCACTCATTCAGACATTTCATGCTGTAAAACAAACTCAGATCAAAAACATGATACAATATTAAGGTCGTTCCAAAGTGCAACTTGTTGGCTTTCAGGAACACTCAAAGAAATGAAGAGAAAATATTGTGGAAGTCAGTGAATGATACTTTTATTGACCAAACACAGGGAAATAAATATGGAATCACTCAATTCTGAGGAAAAAAGTATGGAATCATGAAAAACGCATAAACAAAAAACCATTCAAAATACATCACTAGTATTTAGTTGCACCACCTTTGGCTTTTATAACAGCTTTCAGTCTTTGAGGCATGGACTTGATGAGTGACAAACAGTATTCTGCATCAATTTGGTGCCAACTCTCTTTGATAGCAGTTGCCAGATCAGCTTTGCTGGTTGGACCCTTCTTGTGGACCATTTTTTTCAATCTCCACCACAGGTTTTCAATTGGGTTGAGATCTGGACTATTTGCAGGCCATGACATCGACTGAATGTGTCTTTCTTCAAGGAATGCCTTCACTGTTTTTGCCCGATGGCACGATGCATTGTCATCTTGGAAAATTATTTTATCATCACCAAACATCTGTTCAATTGAAGGGATGAGAAAACTGTCCAAAATGTCAATGTAAACTTGTGCATTGATAGAAGAATTAACCACAGTCATCTCCCCAGTGCCTTTGCCTGACATGCAGCCCCATATCATCAAGGACTGTGGAAATTTGGTTGTTTTCTTCAGGCAGGCCTCTTCATAAATCTCACTGGAACGGCACCAAACAAAAGTTCCAGCATCATCACCTTGTCCAATGCAGATTCTTGACTCATCACTGAAGACAACTTTCATCCAGTCATCCACAGTCCATGATTGCCTCTCCTTAGCCCATTGGAGTCTCGTTCTTTTATGTTTAGGTGTCAATGCTGGTTTTCGTTTAGCTTTCCTGTATTGAAATCCCATCTCCTTTAGGCGATTTCTTACGGTTTGGTCACATACATTGACTCCAACTTCCTCCCATTTATGCTTCATCTGTTTAGTTGTACTTTTTCGGTTTTCAAGACAAATGGCCTTAAGTTGTTTGTCTTGACGCTTTGATGTCTTTCTTGGTCTACCAGTACGCTTGGCTTTAACAACCATTCCATGCTGTTTGTATTTGGTCCATATCTTGGATACAGCTGACTGTGAACAGCCCACATCTTTAGCAACCATGCGTGACGGGTTACCTTCTTCAAGAAGTTTCACAATCCTCTCTTTTGTTTCAAGGGACATTTCTCTTGTTGGAGCCATGGTTCTCACCACTCCACTTCGTCCAGCAGCCCTCCAAGGTGTCATGACTGCAGGTGTTTTGAACTGCACACTAACGGGCACATCTAATCTGGGGCAGGTGTCCATTTACGGAAAGGAAATAGACTGGGTGTGTCCTTTTTTTTCTACCTCCAATTTGAGTGATTCCACACTTTTTTCCTCAGAATTGAGTGATTCCATATTTATTTCCCTGTGCTTGGTCAATAAAAGTATCATTCACTGACTTCCACAATATTTTCTCTTCATTTCTTTGAGTGTTCCTGAAAGCCAACAAGTTGCACTTTGGAACGACCTTAATATTGTATCATGTTTTTGATCTGAGTTTGTTTTACAGCATGAAATGTCTGAATGAGTGCTCATCCAAGACTGGTGATTCCATACTTTTTGCCAGGGGTTGTATCATCATTTTGAAGGTGTGATCAAAGGCCATCCAAACCTCAAGGAGATCATAGTGTGGAGCGACGGTTGCGGTTATCAGAATCGCAATACATGTGTAGCAAATGCATACTCTGAGCTTGCAAGGAAATATGGGGTGCTAATAACCCAGAAATACCTTCTTGCAGGTCATACACAAATGGAGTGTGACAGTATGCATAGTACTATTGAACGAAAATTAGTTGCAGATATCTTCACCCCAAGAGACTATGTCGTTGTACTCCAGACTGCAAGAATCAGGCCATCACCTTACTATGTGAAAGTGCTCAAGCACGATGAGTTCCTGAAGCTGAATGGATCTTACTTCTTCAGCATCAGACCAGGCAAAAAAGTTGGAGACCCGACTGTGCATGACTTGCGGGGTCTTCAGTTTAGCAGTGACGGCAAGGTCCATTTCAAGCTGTCCTTTACAGAAGATTCTGTGTGGGAAGAACTGCCACAAAGAGTGCAGGTGCCAAATGGGCCAATGGCATGGATAAGTTTGTTTCCATGTGCTCTGCCAATCAAAGAGAGAAAGTTCCAGGACCTCCAGTCAATGAAACCCATCATGCCTGTCGAGTGTCATCACTTCTTTGACAATTTGCCACACTAATAGGCATCAGACAAAAACCCAGCAAAGAAGAGCTGGAAGGGAGAAGTGGAAAAAATGCACATGCCTCCTCAGCATTATGTTTTGTTAGTTTGTGCTGTAAAATTGCCTAGGTCACAAAGGCATGTTCAAAAATTTGCCTAAGTCATTTAATTCTGTCATGTTCCATGTTTGACTGACCTTGCTGTTTGTATGTCAAAAGACATCTGTTTTTACAACTTTTTTGATTAAAATTGTTCGTAAATATCATTTATTCAACAAATGGTTCAGTTTTTTGTGTTTCCTGAAAAATTGCAAAAAATGACTTAGGCAATTATTTTAAGAAGGTGACGATTTGTAAAAGTGGGAGTGGGGAACAGTGAAACCAGAAAGGATCCAGTAAATTTCTTGTACTGATGAATATGAGTGTAACATGTGGTAGCAATCAACACTGCTGGGATTTTTTTTTAATGAAATGATCACCAGATGCTATGTCAAACAAGACAACAATCGTAACTTCCAACACCTTTGCTCAGCAAACTAATTTTAAGAAATTGAGAATTTGGCTAACACCTGGCATTTCCATTCATTTTTGAAGGCTACTAACTACACCTTAAGAAGGTGTTGTTTTTTTTTTTTGTTGTTTTTTTTTTTTTAACAAACTAGAAAATAACCTAAAAAAAAGAATAAATAATGGCAAATACAAAAATCCCCTTGTTGAAGTTTCATGGTTAATTCACATTTTGTTCCTGCACACCCAGAGGAGTCCAGATTCTTGCATCATTCTTTTCTTATCCATCTACATCATTTTGCCAAAAGTACTGAGTCACTTGCTTTTGCACCCACATGAACTGGCTACCACACAGTAAGCTCCTGACGCCCCACACCCTTACCAGGAGGGTCAGACAAGTCCTGTGCTGACACGCCCTTGACCTGCTTCTCAGATCCAGAGAGAGATTTCCAGGAGGGATCCAGCTCATTGTGACGTGCTGTAGGCCTCTGAGAAACACATTCTTTTACAAATACGTGCAGAAGCCATGGGCTGGATTTTATACATCTGTGGCAGTGGTGGTGATTGGACACCTGAATTCAATGGTTTGGACCGGTAAGTGAATACTTTGGGTCACATAGTGTATGTGAATACAGGGTAAAAAAAAAAAAGACATGACCTCTTTGACTTCTATTTCTGTTTCAAAAAGGGTTCTGAGATAGCTGAATAAGTAAAAATTGTTGATCAGTTTTCATATAAGCAACACTCTTGTTTAATCATTAGCCATAACAGAAAGAATGCTTAGTGTCCTTTTTTGCTGTCTGTTGTGATGTTTCCAAATTACGGTAAATTAATTCAAAATGTCTTATCTTACATTCTTTTTTCTTTTTTTTTTTTCTTTTACCTCAAATCTGCCAAGCAAAGTTTTTTGGCCTTTCTTGACAAAATAAGATTCACAAACTGATTTTCTCTCTTCTCGCTATTTCTAGACTGGCACCCAGATGGTGACGAGACAAAAGTGACAGATGCTTGTCTCCAGACACTCCAGAAATCTGACATCCTCTTGAGGATGTCAAACAACTCCACTGAGATCGATGAACAACTCTAACACCACCTCTCATCTCCTTCACTGACTATGCCTGGGGTATTTGCACATGGATACTCGCACCTAAAAATAACTCCATTCTGTTCCTTTTAATCAAAATGAGACACAGCATTGAACGTGGGCCTCTTCTAAGTCATATGTAACATTTTTATGACTGAAGGTGACTGATTGTGCTATGAAATGGCATTAAGTGTCTGGAAAATGCATAACACTACCCATTTAAGGTTTGTTATTACAGTCTTCAAGACTAAATTTTTTTAAAGCTTTTGTTGTTATTTGATTACTTACAAGACTTGCCATTACCTCTCAAATCTCTGTTTTGGCTGGAAAACCAGGAGACCTTTTTTCCGGCTAAAAAAGTCGCCACTTGCAGGGTGCTGCAGGTGTCGACAGGGGGAACAAACAAGATGTTGTGCCAAGAGATGGTCTCCAAAAACAGACTGCAATATCAAACATATCAATTAAGCAGAACTTGCAGCCTTGAAGGTTAAGGTCTGTTACACATGGACCCAGCAGGAATAGAGACAACCCTCAGGAGGGCTGTCATCACCAGCTGCTGGGGATGAAGGAACATTCATGTTGTTACAAATGAATAACTGTGAAAGACGAAAACCAAACACAAGGAAAGAGCAAATGTAAAATGTATTATCCCCAACATTTACAAAATAATATGTCTTTGTAATGATAATGGTAGATGAAATAGTTATTTGGGGACAACAGAATACTGGAAGCGCAGTGTCTGTTTATTTAAAATGCACAAGAGGTATTGCCAGATTTAAGGACTACAAAACATATTTTCAAGTCCAGTCCATTATTTTACTGATGTTTGTGTTGTATCCACCTGAGGCTTCAATCAACACATAGTTCTTCAACAGGCATGCTGCTGCACAGCGTTTTAAGATTAGTTTTAACATTAGCTCAACATTCTATAGGACATAATTTAAAACGTGACTGAATTAGATTTTATTTTCTTTACAGTAATCTGTCACCATTGTTTTAATATTTTCACTTTAAAATTGTTGTTTTTTTTACTTTCATGCAATATTCTTTGTCAACCTGGCCAATACTCTGGACAATGGTACACTGGACATGTTAGAATTGCAGCAACATAATAAAGTTAATGTTTTGTGTAAACTTCTGTGGAAGAAGATAATTAAATTAATGGTACTTTGCTCAGCACAGGAACTCATAATGCACAATCGTCAAGATATTTTTACTAGATTTTTTTTCTTTCTTATTATTTAATTTCAGTCAGAATTGTTTCTTTCTGTTGTTCAAATTACCAAAGCTAAATTAATTTGTAATAATCCAGAAATGTATATTTTAGTGTATTTGACTTGCAAATTATGTTGCATGTTTTTTTTCTTTGCCACTGAACATGTTAAAAGTCAGCTTAACAGTCCAGTTACATAGAACTCTACAAGCTATTGCCCATGTACTCTACAATCTCACTTTTGAGATTACAGAGATTAAACCTGTGGAACTGCATAGTGTAATAAAAATCCTGCCATTTCTGTTGAAATCTTGGTGCTTTTTGCCATAATATCATAAATAGAATCTGTCAGCCAACACAAGTGTAAAAGACCTAAAAGCAGCATTCGTTTCTTAGATATAATGGCATTCAAGAACAGATGAGAAATACTAATTGCCTTCAACCAGTTTGGGTTACAAAGCTATTTATAAAGCTTTGTGATTCAAGCAAACCATATTTACAGCTATTATATTTAAATGGAGAAGAAAATAGCACAACGGTGAACGTTCCCATGCGCAGCTGACCTATCAAAATGACTCCAAAAGTACATCTTCAACTCTCCCAGGCCGTCACAAAAGAATCCCCAAAGACATCTAATACAGTACATGATTCAATAATGGGGCCAAAATGGCCTCCATAGGGTGGTTCTAAAGCCAAAATCACTGCAGACCAAAAAGAACACCAAGTCCCGTCTCAGATTTGCCAAAGAAAACATCTGAGTATTTGGGGAAATGCACTGTGGATAGATGAGAAAGAATTGGTCTGTCTCTTTACTTTTGACATAAAACTAACATTTCAGGAAAAAAAAAAATGCAGAGCGTCAAACGTAGTGGTGGTACTGTGATGGACTGGGACAGACTGGCAGTTTCAGGAATAAGACGACTTGCTTATAAATGATGGACCAATGAATTTTACTCAGTTCCAGCAAAACCTGAACATATCTTGACATCTGTTGGGTTCTGTGTTTCTGTGTATTTATTTCTTGGTTTTTCTGTGTCCTGTTCCCCTCTGAGTCTCTGTGATGTCCTCTCCTCCCTGTTTATTGATCCCAGCTGTGTCTAGTTCCCTTATTACCCTCCCTGTGTATTTAAGTCCACCTGTTGTCTTTGTTCCTTGTCGGGTCCTCATCATACATTCATCGCTCCACGTCGTCCTACCTGTTCCTCGTGCTACTCTGGTTGGCTTGTTATTGGATTTATCATTAAATCATCTTCTTTGTGCCTGCCAGCGTCTCCCTCAACGCTCACAAACACAAATCATGACAACATCAGTGTTATGTTCTGAAAAAAAAAATCCTCTTTTGTAAATTCAAATGTTTGATGGTAGTTTTTTTTTTTTTTTTCCCCGAGAGTGGCTCAACAAGTTGCTAGGTTTAGGGGACACTACAGTTATCACATAGTGCCAGGTTGGTTTTGATAACTTTTCTCTTAATAAATTAAATTCTAATTGGAAAAAAAAAACACCTTTCATATTTACTTTCGTTTTCTTTGAATATGTTTAATGATCTGAAACGTGAAAATGTAATGCTAAGCCACAGGAACAACTGAATAAAACAGTAAGAGGTCAAACACTATTTCCAGGCTGTTAATGAACAACACTGAATTTTAATTCCTCTGAAGGCATCAGTGAGTCGAGAGGTAGGAGTTTGTCCTGGGATCACTGGGTTGTTAGTTCAAACCCCTATTCTGTTCAACTCAGTTATGTTTCCTTCATCACTTCATTAGTCTTGCCTGGTGCCAGTGGTGTGATTGTATGTAAAAGTGTTTACCTTTAAGTATAATTAACTATAACCTACTTTACTTTGTTTTTTTGAACTACGAGAGGCAAATACTCGTCTCACATCATGTCTCTCAGATAACATGAGTTTTGCTAACAACTTTAAGACTGAACTAAATAGTTTGAACAAGAAGTTTCATAATGAAGAAAATTCAAAAAGCTTTTTGTTTCCTCTTTACTTTCAATAAAATAGTTCTTTGTGCATATCAGCATTCATCACATTACAAACGGCCGTCTCTATCTTTAGTCACATCTGAAACTGAACTCTATGTCAGTGCAACAGTATATATCATTTGGAGCATAAATCTTTTATTGATTGGGTTGAGTTCACAACCCTAAAAAAAAAAAATAATAAGGTTTAAGTGTAGATTAATTAAGGCCACTGAAAGAACTTAACTGCATACTGCTGACTTAACAAGCCACATGATTCCAGCTGTGATTTCTCATTATTGAGTATTTATTTAGTCAGTTTGGAAGGTTTGAAGGATAAAGGTCATCGTGTGTGATAAACCTGATTTTAGCCTGATCGAAATATCCACTTTTGACATGTGTCCACAGATGCAGTTAAAAGTGGCTATTGTCTGCTAAAAACCAGAAATGTCTCTTGTCAGTATAAAGACCTTTGTCTTTGTCAATGAGTGATTAACTTGTGGTAAAAAAAAAAAAAAAAAAATGTTTTCCTAGTTGTTCAGTTATTGGGGGTTGCGTGAAATTTGCTGATCTGGTTGAAGTTGAGTGAAGCGGAAGTTGATTGTTCAGGCCTCATGTTGAGGTCAAACTTTGATTTTTGCATTGTCTCTTTTCCACATGACTTTTCTACTATTATTAGTACTAGTAGCAGTAGCCATGGCAGTAGTGCGTACAGAGGACATACTACTGCACAATTCTGCATACACAGAATACATATAGATGTATGCAAGAGAGGCACCTTACAAAATTGAATGAGTTACATCAGTTCTTTCAGGAGGAATGGATCAGAAATCCAGCAAACTATTGTGGGAAACCCAAAAGGTTTGACCCAAGTAATACAGTACAAAGGCAATGCTGCCAAATACAAATGAGATGTATGTAATCCTCTTTTGAAGACATTCATATATATCTGACATATTATTTCTCTCATTATTGTGGCATTTAGCAAATAGAAAAAAAAATATTATTCTGATTTATCTAAATTAAGGGATATTTGGTCTGATTTAACTTTGGATATTAAGATAAAAGTTTGTATGTCTGTTTTTTATGTCATATTTTGTGCACTTCTGGTTTAAGCTTTATGCAATCATTGATTTATCATCATACAAATTATCTTTTATACATAATTCTGCAAAGTTAGACTAATCTTTTAGTCAAGGTGGTTCTTATTGTTCACAGTGGAATTTAATATAAAAGTAGTAACTTACTGTAACCACTAGAAAACAAAATGTTCTCTGTTGCATTCTCTGTCTGTACCTTTTTAATATGAACTGACAGAAATAGTTAAATCAGATCTAAAATTCATTCGATACAGTCACACAGTAGCTAAAATACTATTTATTCCTACTCCCCAGTTGCAATTATTCCAACATTTATCTTTCACAGGTAATTTATCTCATCCACAGTAAAATGCAAGAGTTTTACATCGATGTTCAGAAACAGCCACAGAACATTTGTTAACATTTGTAACACAGATGCAAAGTGCAGCATTTCCATTTCGACACACTGTAATACAGCAGCAACGGGTCAGAAATGCAGATGAGCCAGAGGTCCAGGCAGAGAGAATGAGTCAGCTCTCATCACTCTAAGCAGCTTTGTTTTCTAAACACTAACAACAGACCATTTAGTTAAATGAAAGACACATATCCATGTGTGTGAAGGATAGTTTCTGGAACGAACCGTTGTTGCTTCTTCTTAAGGTGCTTGTACCGTGACTAGACGATGATGGGGTTTTGTCTCTGAAGATAAGCCTGATCTATTGAGCTAAAGAGAGGGGTGTGGGGGGAGAAGAAGAAGAGTTTTAGATTTTTGCTGAAGGGTGCAACAGTTTGAGAAAAGAAAACATCCATAAAGTTAGTTGTAAAACTGCAGAAAAGTCAGGATGTTGTAGATTTTTTTTTTTTTTTTTTTTTTTAGGTTCATTTAGATGGATAAGACCGAATGTTTGTAAGCATATCTGATTAAAACATACTCATCCAAACTCGCCCGTATCTTCAAGAAGAGAAATTTCCTACTCTTTTCAGTACATGATTATCTCTTTTAGAAAAACATATTACTAACATACCATGTATCTGGTCTTGCATCAGGCCATGCCGCTTCCTTCTGCCAAATGCTTGCGCACCAACATTTGTGGGAACATAGTTGCTGTATCCAAGTCCACCTGAGCGACTCAAAAAGTCAGCCAAGCGGTGCGTCACGCAGGTGGCCGTGTTGCATGCCCGTTTTTGTGCTGTGGAATTGCTTGTTTAAAAAAAAAAAAGGGGGGGGTAAAGACAAAAAGTTAGAATATTCCTGATGTGATTAAATGAATGCAAGCTATAACATTATTTTCCTGTTTTCTTTCATTCTTCACACAGCTTGATGTTCAGCAACATTGTTAAGGGATAAAAGCAGCTTGACGATGAATGTTGAATTCACCAAGAATGAACACAATTGCAACAAAGAAAAAAATAACTACTAGGCACAATTATAGCTGTTAATTTTTTTTTATTGTATTGAATATATTTGCAACAGTTTTGAATCAGCTTTTATTATTTTAAGTTAGTGACACAAACACATGGAGAGAGACAAACAAGCAAACTCGAATATAACACTCATTTGTTGCAAAACTCAGAACTTCAATTGTACGTGCTGATGTAGTTATCATAAAACTCAGGAAGGCTTCTTCTCTTGCCGGGGGTCCCTGCTCCCACATCGGTGGGAGGATAGGTTTGCAGTTTGTGAATATCCTGGGACAGTCTGCCAAGCACACACGTGCTCAAGCCGGTGCAGCGCTTTGACACGGGTCTATTCCAGCTGTTGGAGATGGAGAGAAACATGCAAAGGCTTACAGGACAGCAACATGCAGATATCGACCTTCGGCTACATGCGTTTACAAAACAGCTCTATGTGATATTATACAGGCATGCTGACAAATCTAAAAGGTGGATGGTGCTAACCAAAATGAAACAGCTGAGTTTTTATGCCATTGTGCTACGGTTTGTCTGTCATGCATATTTTGGGATGTTTGACATCATGCAAACATTACTATTCTAAACTCATGCTGAACTGCAAACAACCTATGTAAAACTGATGTGACAGCAATGAGTGACTGACTGACTGGATGAATGAATGAATATGAACGAACGAAGGCCATCCATTCCATCTGATTTCTCCCAGACGTTTCAGAAACCTCGCTGTATACCTTCAAAATTATCACCAAGCTCAAACTGTTGGACTTGTACACAGAACCGTGTTACGTTCCATTAGATCAACAGAAAGGATTGACTATTTTAAGATGACCTGGGACGTTCAAGCCGTACCTCTCCCCGTCAGCTGGTTGCTTTGCTGGTTCATCTGAGGTTATCTGTACGAACTCCTTGATAGCTCTGAGTAACGTTTCAGCGTCCTTGTTCAACAGTGTGACCCCATCCGACATGGACTCCTTGCTAGATGAGAAAACAGTCATTCAGTTATTGTGTTGGTCTCTCTGCCTCTGACACAAATGTTTTAGGTAAAAAGATCAAAAACTTGTTCAAATGAAGATAATACACTTTTAGTGATACTTGTAATCTTAAAGACACAAGCAATTCCGTCTAGATGAAGACGTTTTAACATTTCAGTGTTTTCAAAAGATATATATATATTTTAACTCTCTTTTGACCGAGTTACTTAACTGAAAATGTCTAACTGTTGCAGAAAGCATGCTCCAGTTCTCACCTGGATGGTGCCGCATTCGAGGACGTCTGGCAGAAAAAAAGGGCATAACCAAGAAGGAGCGTCCTGAGTTTAAGCATGCTCATGATTCCCTGTGAAGAGAAACAGTCAGCTTTGTTGGTGCACGCATAGAAGACTTTAACTCCACTTTGTTCCAATGTAAAGACATTTAAAATATACATATTTAAGCTTGGTTTATATTTTTCAGTTTCAAATGTGATTTAAGCTTCTTCATATTTTAACATTTTGTTCTAATCTGATTCTCTCCTCCATTCTGTCTGGATTTCTGAGGTTGCTCAGTCCACCAGTGGAGTTGTACTGCTTTAAATGGGGTTTTGTCTATTAAACAAATTAAGCAAATAACACAAATGCACCAGAGTCACATTTCCCTCCCTTTGTACAGTAAAAGTTCCTCAAGTTCCTCAAAATACACTGCATCACATTTAAAACTGCATGCTGTAAAACCAGCAAATGATAAAAACAGTTATGAAAGGTAAACAATCTTATCTTCATACTGACCTTGTGGTTATAGATCGTCTGAAGTCGTAACCGACGAGCTGACTTGTGAATCTGCTGTGCTTTCTCACAGTGCACCGTTTTATATACGTCCCCCATGGATTTCTTTAATATCTGAGTAAACACTTGACTATACGTCATTGGACAAGCCAATGCTTTGCCCCAAAGCTTTGAACCAATCGGAGATCCTGTGTAATTTATTGCAAGCAAATGAGAACTGGTATGCAAATACAATTTGCTGCATGGTCTCAAATCACAAAGGTGTGTCAATGTTTTGAATAAGAGGGGATGGAAGATAATAACGTTTATGCCTGTGAAAATAACAACTCATGAATGCCATTGTAGAAGTTTCAGTCATGAAAGCCAAGGTCTCCTTTTAGTAGAGAGCAATGCACAACCAGAACTAAGGAGGGAGAGGAGGACGCTGGAAGGAAATGCTGTGTAAGTCTGTTTGAGTCTGAGGTGAAATCCTGGATGATTTCATAATGCTGGTCAGATTTAATTATTTCTGTATTTGCCATTATCTACGGTTTTTCCTCGGTTGCTTTGGTGCATTTCTCATATCATTTTCGACATTTGCAAAACAGTAATTGCATTTCTCAAAACAATTTGTACAAACAGCAAAACACAATGGATTGCCTGCGAACTCCAGTCTCTTCCTCAATATACTTAGTTAATCTCTCGAAAGCAAATATCTGTGTCAATGAACATGTCAGAGCTTCAGAATGACAACTCCTTGTTTCATTGTGTTCGTTTCAGACAGTCAAATTGATTAGTCATGTTGTCAAAATAACAGTGAACTATGGAGGGATGTTTTGTTTGAAACTGTTTGGGTAGGGTTTTGATTTTGTAAATTGCAATTGTGCGAGGTCAGTGGCAAGAGTCTTGACAAGATTCAAATGAATGTTTTTACTGTCATTTATTGACACATCATGTCATTGTAATCTAGAAAGGAAAAGACAGCCCTGCAAAATACAAAAGAAAAAAACATAAAAGTGGAAATGGAAACATTAAACAATCTCCTGAAGGAAAATAATACATGAAGTGTTATAAGAATTACAATGCAGTTTTCCTATAAATTCCATCTCCATGCTGAGGAAAAATTCTCCATTGAGGTTAAAGGATGAAGAGTAGGATGAGAGAAAGTCTACCAGCATTGTGTTGTGAGATGTAAACCAAATCCTGATTATATTGGATTAATGGAAATTAGCAGATGTCCTCAGCCTCGTCTGCCTCTTCCTCTGTTTGCCTGCTAACTCCTTCGCCGCAGCCTCACACCTCTACCTCTTCTTTTTCTCTGGCTGTTGACCCCGTCCAAATCCAACATTGAGTTGTCACTACATACGCCGTATAAATGCCATCTGATGGTTCATGAGATGTCTATTAGAAATATGTACAAATATGCACATATTTGCAAATAGACAAGCATTTTTCATGTAGAGGTTTATTCTACAAACTGATGCTTAAATGATGTGGAGGCTGAGATAATTCCACAGAGACCCATAAAGTGCATTTTGATCAACATGGCATGCACATTTGAAACTGTAGGGAACAGCAGAGAAGTGCACATAATCACTAACATGATGTACAAAAGCATTTGCAACTTGCTCAAAGGAATGATAAACTGCTTTTCTGATGTACACAAGTGACACAATCATTTGAAGATAGAACAAATAGTTTTGAGTGTACTTATTCTGTTCTCTGAAACGCACCAAAGCGACTAAAAATAAACTGTAAAAGAGAAAATGTCCAGGTAAAAGAGGCTATCATGTCACTTTGAGCTGAACAGGAACTGGAGCTCATCTCTTCAAAGAGATCTAAAAAAAAAAAAAATCTAAGACCACTGGTCAGCTACTGCATGAAAATGCTTCATCTAATAACTGAAAATCATCTTGTTGATGATAAAAAATATATATATATTCTTTAAATAAATTAAAAAAACAAAACAACATCAAAAACTGATCGTAACAAATTGTATTTTTATGACAGACCTCTTATTGCCAAGTGTAGAGATGTTTAATTTGAAATTGATTCCTTGCTAAATTAGTTGTGCATTATTCCTATATACTGGTAAAAAGAAAAGAAAACAATTTTTGCTTTTTTGTGAGGGAGCCATTTGTTCTTTTAGTATAAACAGTTTGTTGTTCTTTGTTTGTTTGTTTGTCCAGCACTCTTTTTGTCATGTTTTTTCCAAAAATTGTCATGTCACTTTAGACATGACACTGGTCTATCCCTTCATTAGAGGACTCCTATACACCTAAAATAATTCTTAGTTGGCCTTCTGAATAAACAACAGGAGACTTTGTCTCTCCCGTGAATGTTGAAGTACTTGGACTGGAGTGCCAAAATCCAAAGACAAGCTTTTAAATCCTTTGGAATAGCTATAGAAAGATTACAAACAAAACTTCTTATCTTTCTGAATCTCATAATAATAAAAAACAGATTAGATTGTGTACTAAACACCTCTGGACTCTGGTACTGAACATGTGCGCATGAGTCAGTAAAATTTGCCACGTCAGAGAAAACTGATCAACTAAAATCACAGCAATTAGTTGGTCAGTCAAAAAGTAATTGCTGGACTGAGTTAATTTGCTATGTCTTGTTTATTTGTGTGCTAATAGTATCACAGGGAGGTCTCATCACTAAACTACCCCTTTCCTTACTTTGATGTCGATCCAGCTTCTTCAAGCAAATTACTTTGCTGCTGGTTCCGGGCCTTCCTCTAATTCCCCTTATGTAACAACAGTGGAGGATGTCTCATAAAGCATTCTGGCTCCATGTTAGTTTTCACGTCACAAGAAAAACTCATTTCAGTAGATGGGCCTTTTAGTGGTATTGAGCAGACCTGCAGGCCACGTAAAAGAAGCACTAAAGTAGCCTCTGGCTCCTCCACACACTATTACAACCTGATTGTGAGAGGCATCAGAGCAAGACATGCCATTGGTAATGATTGTTAATTGTCTTGCTTCCATCTGAGCATGCTCACAACACAGAGCTGCAGGTAAAAGATTTAACAGAGATTTAAAAAAAAAAAAAAAGGTCAAGGTAAGGAGTACATACTAAAAAAGTTAATTACACAGCCACAAAATTTTGAGAACCTTCTCAATAAGCAAAAGTTTAACAAAGAAAAATGTTTGGTTTTTTTTATTTAGTTTTAAAAGAAAGTAAGCTGTTAGCATCTAGGATGCAGCTAAAAAAAAAAATAAAAGCTTATTTCATAAGTGATAAGGTTGGAATTACTTACTTTCATTACTTTCATTTTTGTCCTGAACTTGAGAGGAAAAACCAAACACCTTCCGAGTGGTTTGGGCATGATGTTCTTGAGGGATGTAAATCCCTAATAATTTAGGACAGAACTAGGACACTGAGGGATTTGTATGTTACAAGCAGTGTTTGTAATGTCCAGAAAATCCAGAAAATGAGAAACATTGTCTCCATTGGTAGTTCTATGTAGGATTTTGACTGGCATGTTCTAGATCAACTGGAAACCTTCTTAATATACTATGCAGATAATGTGACATTACACTAGTCAAGTCTGCAGATGATAAAAGAATGAAGTTTTATTTCCATATTGTGATAGGAGAAAATAAATAACTTTGACACACAGGAATCAAAACAATTCTGAAAGCAAAAATACAAACTAAACAGTAGAATTAAGAGTTCAGACATTTTAATGTAATTACAGCAATGCAGAACTACACAGAAGCATCTATAAGACAAGAATGTAATGCACTTCATTAATTAGTCAGATGGATTTTGTACTTACTTAATGTTTCTCCAACGCTCTCGTTCATCACTGAATAATCTAACCAATGAGAACCAACTGATGCACAGAAAATTAATTCCAAAGGGGGGAAAAAGTATTGAGCCGTCTGCAATTAGCTCTCACTTCTCACGTATCCGGAAGTTCGGCATGAATTGGCCTGGAGAAATAATTACAACACAAGAGAGCAGATTTGACAGAGAGGGCAGCGTCACTCACTGCAAAACATGTCAGAGACAGTCTCAGCTGAATTCGCTGGCAACTCATCCAAACAGAAACAACATCAAGGTTTCCGTGGACTCGAGAACAAATATGTATATCAGTGATTCTTGAGAATAGGGACAAAACAGGTCCTATGGATAAAGCATGAAATTTGAATAAAATATACACAAAATATATTTTTTTCAAATATCTAACTAAACTAACCTGGGTCATGTGAGCACAACAATGTATATTTTTCTTTCTTTTGCTGAATATTTTTTTATTTTAAACATTGTAGTCGGTGGATGATGCCTGTAAAAGCCCTTGTCCAGGAGCAGAATTCAACACATTCTTATAGTTTAAAACAATTAAAGAAATACTAAAATTATATATTATGACAATTAAGTATAAGTAGTCATATAAATAATTATAAAAGTATCGATAAATTGAATTAAAAATAATTTTTAGATATTTTCCAACTCCGTTGAAATTTGTCCTTAGTTTTTGTCAACACCGTCAGAAATGAAAAGAATGTAAAAAAATCAGGCATTATTTGGGGGCACCAGAACTTCTGAGGACCCCATGACGTTGTCTTTTCTCTTCCTTTGCTAGGAGGGCTAGTTAGCTCCGGTTAGCTTAAGTTATTCTTTAGTTTTTTCTTCTGTTTTATTCCTAAGTTGTTTGTCACAACCATGATGTGTCAACTCCATAACTGACAATTTACAAAACTTTGATGAAATTTTGCGAAATAAAAGCTTAATTTTGGTAAACTGTAAAGATTTCATGGACCTGACGAGCTACAATATGGCCTCCTTCAGAATAACATCATATAAATTGAGGTAGTTTGGCATTTCGTCAACTCCGTCAGATGTCAACTCCGTCAGAGTTTTTCTGACTCTTTCAGTGAAATTGTTGTCAAATCTCACTTAATTGTGCAACTAATTCATTTTAATGTATTTTACATGAATTGCATTACTTCACATGTACCAAGTTTTTCATTTTACTCACTAGTTTGTCACCACCTTCAGTTCTGTGTCAACTCCGTCATGCACTGTCAACTCCATCAGATGGACTTTTTCTTGTTTTTTGTTTTAAATAATATTTATTTTATTTCTTGAGAAGCATTTGTCTGTAAATTGAGTAAAAATATCACTAATGGGGTATTTTAAAAATCATTTTAGATTTATTTTTGTCAGATGGTGATGACAAAGTTCTGGGTCAGGTCGATTAAAAATGTAATTTTTAAAAATAAATTCGCAACTGGGAGCCTGTACCTTAGCATCTTCATATTTTCTAAACATTATTTGTCATATTTGCACACATAAGGTTGAGAAATAATTTTAAAAAAATATGGGAAAATTAAAACCCATTTTGTCCCTATTCTCAAGAATCACTGATATACACTGCAGCAGGAAAAACAAGAGTCAAAGGTCCTTCAATTGGCTCTAAGAAACCAGAACTGTTGAATGAGGCCTAAAATCTGAAAAAGGGCATATAATGAGAACTGTATGCTGAAAACTTTTGATATAAAGCATTTCCATTGTGAAGCTTTGCATTAGTTGTAACTGTCCATCCATCCATCCATCGATATCACGTGTTTGGACTGTGGAAGGAAACCAGAGTACCTGGAGAGAACACACACATGCATGAGGAGACTGTGGAAATATCATACAGAAAGATACAGGCCACACCTTCATAATATTTGGTCAAAATGACCAATCCTATTCACCCGATGCAAAAGTGAATATGTGTGGAAAATAAATCTGGTGTAAAGGGACTGTAAATCTGACCAGCTGATTAAACAGGAAATAAGTATTTAGTAAAACTTTAAATTGATTAAGGGACCTCTACCCACTATGAACAATCCAGTTTGTGTTTCAAAAGTGTGTAAGGGACATAAGAGAGCACTTTGTAATGGACACTTATGTATAAGTAGTAGATAGTCATCAAGTGAAGTATGCTACAGCTGCTTTCCATTACAAACCTAACATTTAAACACCTGCCTAGAAGTTACGTAGGGATTACCAGTCCTCTTGTTGCTGCTGGCACAGCCATTAAGTTGTTAGAAAAAAGGCTCTGGCCTGCACGTCTGTTTGGAGAAAGGCTTTGTTAGGAGATTTGCCCCATGCTCTTAGTAATCCCAGTGTTCCTGGATAGGAAAGAATTTAATGGGGAGGCACTGCTGTCAAAAGATCCATATAATAAAACTACCACATATAGTCCAAATTGGAGTAAAACAGGAAAATAAATTCTTTCTAAATGGAGTCATTGCTCAGCCGTTGGCAGTTTCAGTCTGTGAAACTACGGGGTAGGCAGCAGATTTGTGGTGGGGTGTGCAGTGTTTATCACGCCTAAGACTGGAACCACCGAAAGACCGAATTTTCCTTTCACCAATCTCTTTGCTGTCCACTTTACCTCATTTAGGGTCACAGTGAGCTGAACCCAGGCCTAGCAGTCAGAAAGCAAAATGTATTGTATCTATATCTTCCGACAGGTTACTGGTCCATCGCAGAAGAGGGTTTTTTTTTGCCACCTAAAAACTGAAGAATGTTAAAGATGTATATAGTTTTGTTCAGGTTGTGTTACATGTTGGACAATTTGTCAGTCAGTTCAAAAGCTTTCTCCTTCCAGCTCCAAATGTCACAATGTTACACAGCAAATTTGAAGTGTTCCATCAACTCCTACAGAGTTAAATTCAACACATTGAAAGTGTCTACATTGGTCCACTCTGGATGGTGTAGAAGTTACACTTTTGAAAGTGTTATTTGTGATATAGTTGAATCAACACTCACAGTAGTTGAAATCAAACACACTTCAGTGTTAATCTACCCAACACTAGTGTATATCGTCAAAAATTAACACTATGAATGTGTTAATCTAACATCTAACATTGTTAAGCACAACCCACATATGGAGGTTCTAGTTTTCAATGCGGCTGTAGTGGGTTCGCTTCCCGGTCTTCCCCTTCTCTCATTACTCACCTTTTTTGTCAATTTACTACCAAATAAAAGCCACTAGAGCAATTAAAACCTTTTTTTCCCCCAGAAACTATTGGCCATCAATAATCCCCAAATTAATTTTAAAAGACTTGCCACATTAAATGCTACAAAAACACCAGCACCATTTGTAGTATATAATCTACTTTTATTTCAAAACATCAAACAGCACTGACAGCAATATGCAACAAAAGTCACACATTCATGGTACTTTGCACTGAAGGTGAAGTGTGCTTTGAAAGTTCATTGGAAGCGGCCTTGGATGGTCTTGTGATCACTGATGGTGAAGTGTCTTTGGTGTTGCTCTTGTTTTTGCCAACATGAAGGAGGAAGACTTCCAGCCTGGAAGGAAAAACAGGAAATAAAGCAGAAACATTAGGATAATAAATAAATATTTTAAAAAGTAGTGTGAGCAAAACTAATCAGACAAACCTGTGTGTGTCACTGTCACATTCATTCAAATTACTCTGCCCACCTGGATTACAAGATAAAGCATAAAACAGTCAGAAATAATTACTAAAGAAATTAGTCAGCTTCTAGAAAAAATTTTGGACAGCATTAAAAGTTGTACCAACCCGTCTAAAGAAATGTGTTGAAGTCATCATAACAGGCTTCAGTCACAACATGACACACTAACAACATAAAAACATTTTGGATGTTTTTAGATGTGCTACAAGTACAAAACACCAGAGTCAAATGGCTCAATTGCCTCCTCATTGCGTAGATATGCTCTCCAGAGTCCTGCTAATCACCTAATTATTGTATTCAGCTGTGGTGCAGCAGCGGCACATTAAATGTTGCAGGAAAGTGGCTCCAGGACTGGAGTTTGACACCTGTGGCTTAGATCTAGCCAACGGTCCAGCACAGCCACTCCCCCATTTTGCAGTCTACAGCCAAAAACTTAAAGAAAACGACCCCGCAGCTAAATAATGTTAACTTAAATGCCCTCCAGATTTTCCTGACAGTTTCAATGTTTGGTTAAGATAATAAACAGTCGTATAAACTGTGATATCCAAACAAATAAATGTACGTTAAACGAACTATGTATATGAATCGATACACCCACTATGTCACTAAAATCAGTCAGTCTGGTAAGGTTTTTAGCAACCATGAGTCAACAATGGGGCACCCTACTATATAACCTACTGGGGTACCATGCACAGGTTTCAACAAGAGAGTTTTCCTTACTAGTTCTCATCAGATATTATAAAGAAAAGTTGGGTCCCTGATGGCATGTTCTGCCTACCCCATGTAGGTCCAGGCTGGGGGTCTGCTGCAATCTTTACCCTTTCTGTTGCTCCTTCCCTGATGTGTTGTCACAAATATGTTACAACTGTGGGAGGAACTGTCTGTTGATTTCTAAATCAACACCAGACTGAGTGTTGAGTTAGACTGTTGGAGTTAATTTAGAAATCAACACTGGACTGGATTGCTTTTTGTTTAACTCTTTGGAACTCTGTTGTTGAATTAACACTGTATTTTTAACATACAACACTTGCACTGGAAATCTGACACTTCCAAATTTGCTGTGTAGTTGCTTTGCACAGAGGGTCAAGATGCTTGGCTATTGAGAAATGATTGCTTCCTGGAGGTGTGGACTCAGTTGAAATTTCAAATTTTACCTGGTCAATAACATTTGGCTGTGACATGTGTAATGTGCCAGTTGAGTGCTGCGAAGTTTAACGGGAATTGCCTGTGCTGTAAACAATCATTCCCTAAAGACAGAAGTGAACAAACAAGATGGCTGTTAATGTTAATTAAATATTTGGCCAACGCGGATTGAACATCTTTGTTTACCTACTCCGCTCCCGTTGCTTACAGTACAAGCAGATTATAATTCTAAAACGGTGCAGAAAATCGTTCTGCAACAACATTGCAACTTCTCCTTCAGTTCACTGAACAGGAGGATTAGAAATGGAAGAAGGCCCAGACTGTCTGCGAAGCGAGATTTTAATTGAGTGAAATTGCAACAGGAAGGTGATGGCTACTTCAAGATCTCCTGTCTCTTCAATTACAACCTCCAGTTTTGCTCTATAGATTCACCAACATAAATCTGCCTTCTGCTGCTTTTGTTTCTCTGGTAAAAGTGAACATTCTCACTTCCCTCCCAGACGTTCCTCCAAATACCTTCTCTGCCATAATAATCGCCGACTCTTCTTCTCTTCCCTCCACAGCGTGAGATCTCCACTCATTGCTTGAAGAGAGTTACTGCACAACTGGACTCTGTTCTGTCATATCCTTGTCTCAGAGTCTTGTTTCAGCGTTTGGCTCTGGTTATTGGCTCCACATTATGACAACCAGATGTTATCCCAGAGAGCTGCCAGAAAGCTAAGTCATTTGAGGGAATATGCTAAATAAGTATCCTAACAAATCTGAATGACTTGAGAGGTCTTCAGGAGCCTTTGGGGTATCTGGAACGATGGAAAAAGAGAAATGTACCACCTGCCTCAGTACAGAAAGATGCAACTTCGACTAATAAGAAACTAATCATAATGTGCCACAGTGCATGGCAGATTTTTGGTGCATGACATTTCGAGCACTTTCAGTTTAAATCATCTGCTTAAAAAAATATGCATTTTTAAAATATCACCACATTTTTGTTTGTTTTTTTAGTAAGACAGCGCCATCCTGTCCTCACACTTCTGCAGAGTTGCTGGCCTTCAGCATACTCATGTAAGTCTGGAATGCAGCACATGCCTTCACCTTTCACCTCTGCATGTATACCTTAATGTCACCTAACCTCTATTGTGTTGGGGTGAAACAACCTGCAGCAGAATACTGGGCTAATGTTTGCAAGAAATCCTGGCAACATTTAACCAGACTTTCTCAAAACTACATTAAATCAGGAACTCGTTATGTCGTTAGCTATGTGGAAGTCAGTATCAAGACTTCAGAATGTAGATAGGTAGAGTTACATACCATCTTTATTATTTCTTCTCAGTTATAGATTAAATATTTTCCATAATGCTGTTACCTTTCAAAATTATTTCACATAATGAATCTAATTTACATAAAGACTCACCTAAGATAGAAAACATATCCGTACTATCATTTAAGTGATCAGTTAAAATCTTGCAAAAATATTTATGTTACCAGACTGTGATGAGCACAACACGAGTATGATGTTCAAAAGATTATATTAGGACAAATGTGTTTCAATTGTCTTTGGTTTTATTGAAGTCACTGACATCAAAGCCTTTTTCCAACAAAAATCATGTCGACTTTAAAATGTTGACTTCTCTCCTAAAGTCCAGTCACAATTTTGATGTTTATTTTTGCTTTTCCAAAGAACTCTTGCTAAATCTGTTCTTTCGTCAATAGCATTTTGTGTTTTGCCAACGGATGTTTAGTTTAGCCAAAAAACACGTCTCCCTCCACTTCCTAGAAATACCAGTCTAGCTAGAAATTTGGTGTCTAAAGCAAAGTGTTGCTCATATTTTTTGCAATTATTGGTCAATTTAATTTGTTTAACTTCAATATAATGATAAACAAGAATTGCTTTTGACAGTGTAATAAATTCAGTAAACTGGAGTTTACACAAGTGCTTTCCTGTAAACAGTCTAAAAAAGGTGTATTTTCCTCTGTTCATTGCCAGTTATATGCACTCACAAACACAAAACATTTAAACACTTCAGTCATGAGAGATTTACAAAGGTATTTATTGCTTTTGAATTTTAGTTTTGTTTTATTGCAATTTTAGGAAGGTAGCATTAATCAATAATGTGGGCGTAAAACCAGTCTATTGCTGACTTTAAAAGCAGCAAGAACATTTTAAATTCACTTTTATGTCACCTTTTCTTCTGACACCAGCATTTTTCGCTCAAGCAAGCTGCGCCCAAAGTCCTTGCAAAATCCTTTGCTCTTATTGTATCCTAAAAACAAGGATTGCTTAACATGCACGTGAGGCTAATTCTTTTTTCTTTCTCAGTAACAGATTTAAATTTCCAATTAAACGTCTGATGTGTATTATGTCATGTGCCATTGATAATCCTTGAACATGCACTGTTGCCTGCATGTTTGTCTAAGTCTAGATATATGACAGCTTTTGAGATCTAAAATATTTTTTATTATCAATATCAGTTTGCATGGGGGGCGGAGGGGGGGGGGGTGTACAGATTGCAAGAGTTGTTAATACTTTTAAATGACCTTTTAAAAAGTCCACTTCATAACCATCTAACTGAGGGAGATTATTGATCAAGAGCAGAACAAAGTTCATCAACAGTTGACTCTAACTTTCTGGCCAATCTTGGGCTTAGAGGCGGGGGATAGAATAAATGCAAGATGATACATATGCGCTTCAGTTCCTCGGAGGAGAAACCGAGATCGGTTCAGAGCTTTTTAGCAGCCAGGAGAGCATTTCGCAAAGATGGTTTCCCTAAAATCTCCGTCCCTGATGCCGGTGACCCCCGCGGAGGCGCTGCTCGCTCTGAGCTGCCTGGCTCTCGTTCTCCTCGCATTCCTGCTGGTGCGCCAGCTCGTCAAGCAGAGGAGACCCCCTGGGTTTCCTCCCGGTCCATCTCCCATTCCTATCATAGGAAACATTTTTTCTCTCGCCACTGAGCCGCACGTCTTTCTCAAGAGGCAAAGCGAAGTTCACGGGCAGGTAAGACTCGAACTCCCTGGAGCGCCGCTTGCAAACCGTGCAGGGCATGACCCTCCTCCGCACTTTCGAGCGTGCACAGTCTTGGGATTAGCTATGAAACGAACAAAGGAGACTCGCCCTAACATTTGGCAGACTGGAGGATTTGATTGGAGCAGGACAGCTGACAAATCAGGAGCTCCGAGAAATGAAAATCTCCTCCCAAGAAGCCACATAGACATCCTTTTAGCCATGCAGGGTTTTTATATATTATTTGAAAATGCATGTATATTTTCTCATAAAAATATGCATGTGAGTAACAACTTGCAAAAAACAAAAAGCAAAAGAAAGCAAACTTGCATTTAGTTAATTCAGCCCTATTTTATAAATAATAAATGTGTGACTGAAGAAAAAAAAAATGACTTCTTGTTCCTGTTTCTTTTGCAGATTTTCAGTCTTGACCTGGGAGGCATAATGACCGTGGTATTAAACGGTTATGATTGTGTGAAAGAATGCCTTTATCACCAGAGTGAGGTTTTTGCTGATCGGCCATCTCTGCCACTATTTCATAAAATGACCAAAATGGGTGGTAAGCTGTCCATTTATGTTTCTCATACACAAGTTCATAGAATGAGACAGCGGTTGGATGTTGAATGATGCGATTCCTTTTGTTTTTATTTCTCACTTTACAAAGGTCTGCTAAACTGTAAGTACGGGAAAGGCTGGATTGATCATCGCAAGCTGGCCTGCAACTCTTTCCGTTACTATGGCAGCAGCCAGAGACTGTTTGAGCGAAGAATCACTGAAGAGTGCATGTTCTTAGTCGATTCGATTGACAAGTACAAGGGAAAACCCTTCAACCCAAAACACCTTGTGACCAACGCCGTGTCAAACATCACCAATCTGATCATCTTTGGCCAGCGTTTCACCTACGATGACAGCAACTTCCAGCATATGATCGAGATCTTCAGTGAGAACGTGGAGTTGGCCGTCAGCGGCTGGGCTCTCCTCTACAACGCCTTTCCTTGGATCGAATATCTGCCCTTTGGAAAACACCAGAAGCTGTTCCACAATGCTGCTGAGGTGTACGACTTCCTGCAGAAGGTTATAACAGGATTTTCTCAAGGCAGGGTGCCCCATGCACCACGTCACTATGTTGATGCCTATCTGGACGAGTTGGAGCAGAACGCAAGAGATCCCAGGAGTTCTTTTACTTACGAGAACCTCATCTATTCTGTGGGGGAGCTCATTATCGCCGGCACAGAGACCACAACCAACACCCTGCGTTGGGCTATGCTGTACATGGCCCTCTACCCCAACATACAAGGTAAGTGTAAGTGTAAGGTGTACCATCATTAAAACAAGTGGGTTTGATCAAAATGCATTTCTCTGTTTTGTACAAAAGAGTAATTTTCCCTGTTTTGCCATGCAAAGAGAGGGTGCACAGAGAGATCGACAGTGTGCTGACCAACGGGAGGCCACCTTCTCTCGAGGACAAGCACAGGATGCCCTATGTGGAGGCTGTTCTGCATGAGATCCTTCGCTTCTGCAACATTGTGCCTCTTGGTATCTTCCGAGCTACCTCCCAGGATGCGAAAGTCAAGGGGTACACGATTCCTAAAGGAACCATGGTGATCACAAACCTCTACTCAGTGCACTTTGACGAGAAGTACTGGAGCGACCCAGGAATCTTCTCACCAGAAAGGTTTCTGGACAGCAGCGGCAACTTCATAAGGCGTGAGGCCTTCCTTCCATTCTCTTTAGGTCAGTATTCTTGTGCTCCTCCTCCTATGAAATGAAAACTGAGATTTTTGTTAAAGAAACATCCACTTTGTATAGGTAATGTGCCTTTTTCTCTAGGCATTTTATAAATTATTTTTTAAAATTATTTTACTTACTACTTGAAACTGTTGAACAGTAAATTACACATAAAACATTGTCACCATTTACAATGTGGGGAACATACTTAAGTGCCTTTTGAGAAATTTCCTCTGCTTATTAGCTTAACACCAGGTAAAGCAAAAATGACTGAATGGAAGGCAGCTTTTAGGTTACGTCTTACCTTTAGTTTACTGTAGTTGCCAGGTGTATGTTACACCTGGCAACCCACAACTTTTAGATTTATGTCACTCTTTTTAGTTTCTCTTTTTTCCCTTATTTCTCCAAAACAAATCTCTCTTTTTTCACTTGAAAGTAATAATATTATTTTATAAGACAATAATTCTGATTTTTTTTTTTTGCTTTTATACTATTTTGATTAGGCTTTAAAATTTTATTGTAATTCTGGGTTCAGTGGGGTTATAATTTAACAGCTGTTGGCTCAACAAAATTAAAAATTTATCTTCAACTACAAATCTACAGTATCCTGCTCATCCTGCAGTCTTGTTAGTGAATACTCATTAACTACCTGCTGCCTGCTTTATGTGTACTTGTGCAGCCAGCATGTATTATCATATATGTTTATGTCCACATGTGGAGAACTTTTCTTTACACACGTTCACACACATTCATTCTCTCTGAAAACCCGCACGATTCCCTTCTGTAGTGGTTTTATGAACTTTCACTTGTTTGGATTTGAGGACATAGTAGCCACATGTTCCAGTTATTTCTGCATGACCACGAGTTTAAATGAGCACATTTTGTATTTTCAGGGAGGCGTCACTGTGTGGGTGAACAGCTGGCCCGGATGGAAATGTTCCTATTTTTCACCACATTGCTGCAGAGGTTTCACCTTCAGTTCCCTCCACGAACCGTTCCAACTGTAACTCCCAAACTTGGAATGACCCTACAGCCCAAACCTTACTCCATTTGTGCTGTCCGCAGGCAGCAGAGGTTTCAATGCTCCGAAGGCACTCCTTACCACAAGTAGGTTCGTCGGCTGCAGTGCACAGAATCACCTGTGCATATTCATCTTCCAAGAGGACTTCTGGTGATCCATGTGCCCACTGACATCTTAACACAAACAATAAGTTTATTCGAGTGCTACAGATATTTTTTTTTATAAACATATATGCATGTTTGCACAGTACTTTTGAACAGCAGGGGAGGCGCCAGGAGCTGACTGGACATCCTGGGAGCACGAATGGGCTATTGATTTAATTCCCTGAGCTCCTGCAACCAGAAACGAAATGCCTGTGAACCTTGGCGCAGCGGCGATGGTTAGGTCAATGATTTATATTATGTACACCAATGATGGTTCATAGCACTGATGTTGTAGGACAGCTTTGGGGAGATTAATGACACCAGCTCTTCATACAGCATTTGTCTGGCCAAATGGGACTAACGGACTTTCCAAGAAAGTTCTGAACTGTGTATTGGAATTGGCTTAAGACCAAGATTCACGTCATCTGGACTGACTCTGAACCTTTCTCCAGGGATAGTGCTATGTGGAAAATCTTTCTCTTAGAAAGCAAATGTAACCCTGATGGATTTCTAGAAACTGACTTTGCAAGACTGGTTTCTGATAAATGGTGCTTATCGGTACTAATAACGTATTGTGTTTATATGTGACATGTTTGTTGTATTTTTGCAATCCTGGTAGTGTACATGTTTATTTTTTTGTGTGTGTATTCATAAGCTTGCCCTTCCTTTTCTTTCAAAAATGTTATTCTTAAAAGCTATTTTTTCCCAAATGACCCTTTGTGTTATTCATAGCTGTATGCTATTATCAATTTAACAACTCCAACTGTTCTGATGCGTCACTAGCAGAAACATTTCACAGAATGTAACCTGAAGAAAACTCAGTCATCTTTGGGCTCACGTTGTCTAAGCAAAAAGAAAAAATATTTTCTTCTTTTTAACTTGAAGTGAAAAAGTCACTGTTCAGTGCAAACTGTTTCTAGAATCTAATACTTGGTAGATGTGTTGCTTGAAACGTAATCTGGGATACCTAAATACAGTTTGACTAGGAATGTCAATAACTTAATAGAATGAAGACATAAAAGACTACAACTGGACTTCATAAGCATCAAAAGGCCAACTTCAAATTGCTTTTTAGTTCTTTCTCCAAGGCAAGGGGCAAAGCACTGTATAATTAGCTTAATGACAGATGTAAATTGCAGATTTTTGCAGACAGTAACTATCCTAAGTATGCCTGACACACAGGTGAGGGTTCACACATCAGACAACACAAGTTCAGTTTTGACTACGGTGGTCATCCACTGTACTAACATGAAGCTAAGGAAACATGACCTCTGTTGAAGTTTTAAATTTTACCTAATAGCTAACGTTTGGCTGTGACATGTAATGCAGCAGTCCAACACCGTGAAGCTTACCAGAAATTGTATAAAAAATAAATAATATTTTCTATGATTTGTTTTACGGATCAGAATAATCATTTTCCTCTGATTAGTTTATGTTAGCATTGCAGCAAAGTTAGCTACTGCAGGATGTTAGAAAAGCAGACTTTTAAAATTCTGGTTACTGCTTGCAGAGCTGTGGAATAATTGCCTGTGGTCTGTTTGTATAGTGTCATGTGAATACCAGTTAGAAAAATATTGTTGAGGGAGTGAGCTGTAGTTGTCAATGTTAGCATTTTTAAGGACGTTGCTTTAATATTGGTGGTTCTTAGCCACCATAATAACAGTATTTTATGTTGGCAGTGTTCAATGTATAAAGAATCAGCACAACACAACTGATGATCTATAAATATGAAGTATTTTAAAGTAGTACTCAATGGAATATTTCCAGACAGACTTCCTGGAGATGAGCATGATATCCTTTGATTCATGCTTCACCTTTTATAACCATATTATGCACCAAAGTGGTGGTAAAGAATATTTAACTAATTTTTTAAAAACATCCTACATATATTTTTGAAGCCTCATTCCACAAAACAACTCAAAAAGTCCAAGTTTTTAGCTGCCTTAAGAACTGTCCCTGTTAAGATCACAGTCAATACTCAGTTGAAAAAAAATCAAGTTAACATGAAGGTGTTTTTCCCAATTTACATAAAACACAATTACAAGTGTCAAGAACTAACGAAATGTATCAAGAAATTGAAAGAAAGCAGCAAACCACAGAACAAGTTTGGCAGAGCGTGGAGGTGAAAGAGCCTGTAATGAAAATTAGTGACAGATGTGTCTAAAGACCCCACAACATCTGCCAAGACAGAAATGAATGACTTAACCTCGATGAAAACCATTACTAAAGCTCTGCACAGACATGAACTGCAGTTGAGGAAGAATTCCACCTTTGTAGGAAAAACGCCTTCAAACCAAACTGCAGCTTCCTAAGAACATCCAAGAGAAAGATTATCCATTCTCGAAACGGGTCGTTAACAAGGATAAGACAAAACCAGAGCTCTCTGGCTATAGAGACACTGCTTGTTCGGAGAAAGAAGGAAGAGGTCTACACACCAAAAAGCACTGGCCCAAATGTAAAATCTGGTTGTTCCAACTGGGAATCATGTCGAGTTAAAATGAATCATAAAGGAAGATATGTGAAAATTTAACAAGAAAAGGTATTATCAAAACTTGGTCTAGTCTTTGTTTTGTGTTCCCAACATGACATTAACTCAAAAATATTAACTGCTGCTGGTGATAGAAATACATCATGAAGACCAAAGTGAATGCTATTAACAGACCTGGACAAAACCCTGACTTGCATGACTGTGGGGGTGACCTGAAGATAAAGGTCGATCCCAGAGAGTTATTAAATATGAAGGAGCTTGGGACATTTTCCCAAAGAGGAGTGGGCTGGGATCCTTTAAGAGACGTGTCAGAAACCTGCTGAAAACTACAAACAACAATCCTCTTTCTACTTCTGTATCCAGCAACAGGATCCACAAAAGACCAACAGCAGAATTTCAACCCTTTCAACCCAGCTTTGAGTGCAAAACAAAACTAATGAAATTATCGAAAACAAACTCTTGAAATAATTTTGAAACAATGCATTTCTTGAACTCTTTTGTCCTTTTTTTTCTTCCCTTCTTTTTCTTTATAATAGAAAGAAAATTGGCTGTAAATACACTTGCGTGTACGTTTATTTTATTACCTTTAAACTTTATATATTTGTGTGTAATTTCCATATTTTCTAAGGACACAGAGCTGGAGTCAGATTCCTTATTTTTGCGCACACAATATTTGCCATTAATGTTGGTTCTGAATTTTAATGCTGGCTACACGTTTGTAGTCTCTGCTACTTTGTAGGTCAGACCCTGGAAAGTTTGAATGTCTCTTTCATGTGCAGTCTTCTTCCAGAAACTGGAAATTTTACACTCAGTGTTTTGCTCACTTTGCAGCAGCGGCAGCTCCTAATTGTCTGACATTCGGGGTAACTACTGAGTGGGAAAACATGGAATGGAAGTAAGGGACGAAAAAGGACAATTTGGGTCTCGTTCAATCTGATAAACTGAAGATAGGATTCGCACAACCTCTTGAAACAGATGATGTTACGTGAAACCTCATATGTGGCTGAGGATTTTCATTGCTTATTAGCTTTTTTTTTTGGGGTGGGGTGGTGTGGAATAAAAAAACCAAAACAATGTAGTTTGGACTCACAGACACACAAATACGAATAAAACCCCAAATAAAATAATATAAATAAATCAATGAGGACAGCTGATACTTCAGGGATGGTTGTTTTATGGCATCTATAAATAACAAAAATCGGCTGTCCCACATTAAAGATACGGGTGAATGGTTACATTAGACAAACGTATACTGATGCTACATAAGGGTAACAACTGTTCATAGATGTGTTTATGGCACAATCACAGATGACTCTGTGGTTTGGGAGACTGCACAGTGAGAAGTCAACAAACATTTACAACGCAATGAGCTAGAATGTCAGGTCAGGAGCTACCACGGCTTTCTGATCCGGCTCGGGTCCACGTGAGAGAACTGGAGTCGGGCTCGTCAGAACTCTATGCGTTGCTCTTGCACAAACTGCGATGGAGCCGGGAGAAACGTCTAAGATCAGCACGTCACAGCCAACACAAGACAGGATGCGGGGAAAGTTTGGCACTAGTTGGATCAAGCGATACAACAGTGTGAGAGTGAATAGAGGAGACAAGAGTGGTTATGGTACAAAAAAGAAAAAAAAAGAGGAGGGAGGCAGGCGTGAGGCTGGAGCAGAGAAGAAAATAAAACCTTGCTCCCTACACAAGTTTCACATTAGGAAAAAGATGAACGCTCTGGAAACACAAAAATGTAATAATTACAGGATGCACAAGATGTCAGCTGCGTGTAGAAAACAGATGCATTCATTTGATTATTTCAAAAATATATATTTATATGCACATACTCTTTTGTACAGTGGCTAAACACTTGTTTGGTATTAAAATGTGCACAATGGTATTTATTTTCTGTCATTAAATATTACTCAGCTTGCTTAACATTTTCCGCAGGGATTATGAGTTAATAAGGTGATAAAAGACCTAGGTAACAATTCTGCCTTCCCTTTGATAAAATATCATATTAAGTGGAATGCCAAGAGTTTAGACAGAAATTGAAAAAACAGATCGAGAACTATTATGTTTTTAACCTGCCTTGTGTGACACTTCATATGTTTTATATATATATATATATATATATATATATATGTATTTGTGTATATAAACAAAACCAAAGAGACATTAAAACAGGGCATCTTTTCTTTACACACTGGCTAAATTGTGGGTTTGGATACAAGTCTTTAAAAAAAAAGGATAATTTATGTGAAGTAATTGGAAAAAAAAACAAAAACTTGCTAGCCTGTGTGATGTCGAAACAAAAACCTACTATATTATTCGAGAACTGCAAAACTGACTGCTATGTTGCTGCAGAAAAGACATTTGCAATCTGGTGACAATCATGATTGTTTTCTTCTCCAGTGAGGTTGTAAAACGATTTTGCAAACAGTGTATGAATTAAACCAAGAGACAGCACATTCTGCCTGCCCCTCTACCACAGAGGACTTCATCTGCTTGAATTTGTTTGTAGTCAAGTTCATTAAGAGATTACAAACTACTTCAATCACCCCCATTTTTTTTTAAATTTCTTTAGTTTTTAAAGTGTATTTCATATGAATGACATAAATTCTTGCAAAATAATTAATCAACTTTGCATGAATCCTGAGTAACCTTTAAAAAAAATACTTGTAATCAAAAATAAAATAAAATAAAATAAAAGGAACATAAAGAATCCGTTCATTGAATCAGCACTCCTGATCTGAATGCAACACGTCAAAACGCCAGAGGACATTTTACTGATTTGAAATCAAACATTGCTAAAATGACACACAAAGACACGCAAAAATACACACTAACATGTTAAAAGATGTGCTCTCGTTCTCCCCGCTCATTCTCTCTGTCGCATTCCGGTCAGAAATAGTCACACTCAAACTCAACAAACAGAGAGTTAAAGGGGGGGGGGGGGCGTTGGGGGAAGTACGGTGGTACACATGAATAAAAGCATCAAAAAACGATGCAGATATAATGCTATTAATCAGTCAACATTTCAATAAAGTCTCTGTGACTGAGTCTGATACAGTGTTTCGTGTCACCAGCAAGGAGAGGAAACTTCTCAAGCCAGAACTCTGGGCCAAAATGGACTTAGTAAAGTTTCAGACAGGCACATCAGCTTATGTATATACTCAAAAAATAAATATATTTTTTGATTCTATTATATATATATATATATATATATATATATATATATATATATATATATATATATATATATATATATATATATATATATATATATATATATATATATATATATATATATATATATATTGACTGAGGCTGAAGCAGTTTCAGTCTCTTGTCTTCCGGACTGTTCACTTTGGTAAGGGCTAAGGATACCACCTGCTTCAGTACTTTTCCTCTACCTTTCGTTTAATTTTTTTTTTTTTTTTTAAATAAACAGGAACTACTTTGTACCTAAAGGAGGTGTTAAGTGTTAAGCGCTTTGCATTCAAGGCAGCATCACAGCCAATTCACCATGGAGGAAAAGTTTATGCTGGACCCCCGTCCACAGTCCTCTTCTGCACCTTTACCCTTGGTTCTGGTGCTTTTATGTCTGTTTGCACTTGACTCTCCATGGGATGAAAGTGCATAGGGGTTGGGCCCCTACCGTTGCAGTAAGGATCCGCTCACAGTAGTAAGGCCTTTTTGTTTCTCTGAAAAACGACGTGACTGCTTTAACATTTGAGTGTCTGCACAGTGAATCATTTAATGTGTGTGTTCAGGATAGAGCGGGAACAAAGTATGTTTTATGTGCATCTATTGACTCTCTGTCTTTGTGTCAGTAAAAGGCAGATGGTTGAAGAACTTCAGTTCTTCCACGGCTTCTCCTTTTCTTTTTCGTGCAGCTTTGCACATTCACTTTGTCCTCCTGCTACTGACGCTCCTCCCCCTCCTCCTCCTCCTGGATGACCTGGATGTCATCTGACGGGGAGGTGGGCAAGCTGTCCGGCTGCTGCTGTTTGCCAAGTTCTTTGTTCTTGTCCTCCTCCTCAATGATCTTCTTCCAAACCTTGTGGTTCTCTGTCAGGTGCTGCATGATGCAGCTGAACAACCTGCGGCGACCTTTCGTCCTTCCTGCAAGTGAGTAACGGGGGAAAAAAAAAAAAAAAACATCTTAAAGGAAATACATGTTGGGGTGAAGAACTGAAAAAAAAAATTTCTCCCAATGCAAAAATGAACAAACATAAAACAAAATGGATTAAATGTCAGATTAAATGTCAGTGTCATGACATGTTAGATTCATATGGAATGACTAGGACTGAACACCAGGTGGCGCTCTTAAAATACATGGTAACAACTATCAGGAGAAGTCCTCCTATTTTTCTCGCCAATCAGAAAGAAGCAGGTAGGCCTTGGAGTTCCTGGATATCACACTGACTAAAGTTTTTGCATTCCTTTGGCGTGGAGCGCTTTAGATGGAACCGTCATTTACTCCATGTTAGCGGCGTCACCACAAAGCAAGAGAAGTAGCCATATATATTAAAATATTCTTTAAATGCATGAATGAAACGAAAGCCACACCGCTACTTTTAAAATTAAGTTGCCCCTCAAATCAAATAAGCGTCAAAGAAGAGCTGTGACTGTTAAATCTAACCTGTAGCCAGATCAACTTCTAACTCATCTTCCTCGTCGTCTTCTTCGTCTGTGTCCTCCTGCGCTTCATCGTCTTCTTCATCTGATTCCGATTCATTTACCCAGTGACCAGGAAGCAGACCGGCAGCATCGTAGGAGTTACAGAGAGGTCCCACAATATGGGTGATGAAGGACTCCTGTAGCTTGGCCAGCTGCGGTGCAGAGCGGTCCATGAAGGGGCTGATGGGTAATCCTAACTTTGCTTCTTCGTCGCCCTGCAGATGACAAAAACTTAAGTTAAAAGCTGTTTTAATGAGACACACGATGAGAAATTCAAGCTGGTGTTCAAGGTCTGTTCCAATCTGACTCGAGGTTTCTCTTATGGTGTTATTTAATTAAAAGTCAGAGTAGGGACGGGCTTTTATACGTCCATCCATTATCAATCATAAGGGAGAGTGTGCAGGGAAACTATCAAAACATAATACTTAACTATTGTGAATTAGAGTAGATTATTTTGTTTTTAAATTGAAATACCAAAATAAAAAAAATATATATGAGTTCTACAGGGTCTTGTGCTTTCATTATGGAGTGCAGAGAAACCTGATTAATAGTTAGCTCAGTCCATCAAGACTATGAAATCCAACAGAGGGGAACAAACATGGCAGATTTCAAATGACTTCTATCCGTGAGAGGAATTGAGAGATGTCCATTAACTTTCTCCATAAAGTTTTTCTTTTTTGAATTGTGTGCTTGCTTCAGTTCGATGTAGTAACATTGACGTTTAGATAATGACGAGGTTGCTCAAAGGGTTGATTCAGAAAAAATGCTAGTTGTAATGGGCTGGGGGTGGGTGTACTCTCATGGCTCAAAACAATAAATATTACTGCAATTCACCAAAAGTTCAAATGGTAAGCAAAGTGCAAAGGTAAAAGATAAAAAAAGGAGGATTTTCCACTACCGTTTTTCTATTGCAGCGGACGGCGAGGTCCAAATATATCATGTTTGTTAATATGCATTCATTCCTATAATTCGGGAATGAAATATATATATAAAAAAAGTCTAAAATTAAAGAAAAACTAATCCCTAAAGATTAATTGTGCACAACAGAAGCCAGTTTGGAAAAGCAAAAGGTCAAACAGTCCCAAAGCTATAGGCAACCGCATCCTTATCTTGATATTGTTCTCATTACAAAGTTTAACAGAAGCATGTATGAAACAGAGATAACAGCAACACAATGCAGAACATCGACTTTATAATTCCTCTGCATGATCCAGTCCATTCTGAGGGCCTTCTGAGCCTTTGATTTTTTCGCATCCACTTTGAAAATGGTACAAAACTATAGCGTTGGTTTGCTGGTCTACAGCGAGTTTCACTTAAAATGATCTCCTTGGTTTACAGAAAAAACTCAATGAAAACCCACAACAAGCTGAATCTTGAAACGGATTACCTACAGGAGCAGGAGACCGCAATATGTAAAAGAAAACCTCTGAGGAATGTTTCTGATACTTTGTTGAATCCATGCCACAAGGATAATAAAATGGCCAGTGAGTAAAACTTTGCTCTATTAGTGTACAGACTGTACCTGCTCATAAAACTCATTAACAATGCCTTCTGTCCACTTGAGGTGCAGGTCTCGGACTTTGGCCGGTCCATTGATGTCTGCCAGCTTGATACAAACTTGGCACACCAGGAGTCTGTCGTTCTCATTGGTCCAATCAATTCCTGGACTGTTCACATCGTTCACCTTTTAACAAACAAACACACATGGATGCCTTTTTTTTTTTTTTTCTTTTACCACAACACAGATTCCAGAAATGAGGAGATCAATGATGATGTGATGGATGACTGGTGTGACAGTGCACCTTGGCATTGAACTCAGCCAGAAAGTCAAAGTGCTTCTTGAGGTCTGTGGCCAGTATCGCCTCGATGACGAGGAAGCGGAAACGCTTGAATTCAACGTGATCCAAGTTGGCCAGGAAGTTGTACTCGGGCTGGGACAGGTAGAGGCTCCAGGCGGATGCAGCGTGGTGGTTCTCTAGGACTGAGCGGTCGTTGTACAGCACTGCCTGCAATCGACAGGACAAAAAAAAATAAATAAATAAAACAAACAAGTGAAGAACTGCAGAGTAAGGTTGTTCCTAACGCTTAGTTAAGAAGCTTCACTAATGCATTCTTTAGATAATGTATCTGCAAAGACACAGCAATTTGTTTAGGATTTAAAAATAGCAACAACAAAAAAATCCATAAAAGAGATTAAAAAAAAGGACAAAGATAAATGGTTATGAAAGACGTATTAGACATATTTTAGTGTAATGACTGTAATGATTAAAGGCAAACATGTTGACAAATGTAGCGGCATTTTAACGCAGACGGTGGTTCACCACACTGTCAGCAATTAATCGGTTCAAGGTCCATCTCCTTTCTTTTGACCTTTTTTTTTTTGACTAAACAGACAGTGAGAGTCCAACCACTGGTTGTGAAAACACATCAAAACTGGAACACAAGTGGTTAATTATTCCTGCTCTCATGTGCATTATGGAGAACAATGGGATGAGCCTTTCACGTGAGCAGTAGCTAATCTCGCTTATGATCTACATTTGTACTGCATTTGTTTGATGACACAAAAGCAGTTGAACAGAAAGTAACTAAGGAAAAGGGATGCAAGGAAAAGCACTCAAGTTAAATATTAACCGGTAAAACTAAAGGAAAAATACACCCTAAAGAAAAGAAGACGCAGTTGAACAAACACTACTGTCTTTTACAGACATTATTTATCAAATTACAAGAATAAGTATATGGAGAAAAATTAACTATTAGCTGCTTTGATGCAAACAAAGAGGCCAAAAAAAATCTTTTGTTTTACACATAAAATTCAGAAAAATGTAGCATTTGTGTGCATTCAGCCTCAATAGAAGCAGTTCTTGAAGAACAAGAATGCAATTAGATGTGTAAGCCACCAGATTTGTACATCTAGAGTCTGATGTTTTTTCCCAATTTCTCATTGTTAAACACAACTTCAATCAGATTGGATGGAGAGAATTTATAAATGGAAGCTCGTAAATATGTTCATTTAGCGTTAAATGCATACAGATCTGAATACATTGCTATTGCAGCCACATCGGCAGCCTGCCACGGATGCTCAGGCTAGTTCGTATGGCCACCGATGATGATGGATAAACCGTATCCCTGTAGTGTTGATTTGATTCTCCACCAGTAGCACATTGAGAAGCACATTGAGAAGCGCATACAGAAGCGATTGACAGCGCTAAGACCCTCCTCCTGGCTCTGATTGGTTGTTTCTGACCCGGAGCAAATATGTTAAAAAAAAAAAAATTATGCAAAAGTTACATGCAGCAACAGAAAGTATACAAGATACCACAAAAGCAAAATAAACAGAAATATTCTCTTCATATAATCTTTTCTTTTTTTTCCCCCCAGCATTACAAAGGAATAATTTTGTAACTGTATAGGAACATGAAGTATGTTTTACAAGCTAACCATTCCTCTTTATGGCTATAAAACCAGGATTCTTTTCAACATCCGGGCATTTTACATTTTAGTGCGACATTGTGCTGATCCTCAGCCACCACATATTCAAATTAATTTGAGTTCGATTTACACCTGCTAACTGAAGGACACAAGGACACTAACATAACTACAGAATCCGTGTGCAAGGAGAGACAGAGAAACTGGGGAAGCTAAAAGAAGACACGTTTTGCTAATTTTATGATAATAGTGTAAGTGAACATTCTGTACAATCTTGGCAGTGACACACTGGCACACTTTAAAGAGTATTCGTTCAAATTAAAGAGTAATTGACGAACCCACCCATCCACTGATTTCGGTTAAGAACACAGCAGAGAGCCAGACATGTGATTATCTCACTCACAGGGTTTGCCTCGAGCCCAGACGCCAAAGTTGATATTTGCTTTACGATTGATGGTTTTCAGAAAAGAAAAATCCTTTTAAAGGTCAGGTTGAAAGCTTAGCAAACAATGACCCTCTGTGCTCAGTGGATGGCAGACAGAGATAATGGATGAGGTTGCATTATGTACTTCATGCAGGACAGAAACATTGGAAAACTATTGTTGCAAGTCAGGTGGCTTGAGTTAAATAAAAGAGGAGGGTGGGAGTAAAACCTCCAGGACATATTTCTACCTATTTAAAAAGACTGTCACCCTCTGCATTTATTAACACTGCTGCTGAAGATAAAGCCTAGGAAATATATATTTTATTGCAACAAAATCTTACACTGAAATAATGCATTTATTTGTGAAATATATGTGGAAAAAAAATAATAATAACTTATTAATGTATTTATTTTCTGGTTTTGACCCTAACAATTTCTACAAAATCGTCTCACTTGATCAATGTCATAGAAATTTTAATTTGTAATCCATAACTTTCTGCTTCACTGGGGTATTACACATGTTATTCTAACCCCCCCTCAAAACAGGAAGGATTACCGATTACCTATCCTTAAAAAGCCTGACATGCCAAATCCATTTTTGGCTGACAAACAGCCAAAAATGGCTGTTTATAGATATAGCTATCTATAGAAGTTTATCAGACTGAACTTCTATAGCGCCTTTCCAGTCATTTTGACCACTCAAAGCACTTTACACTCACAAATGCACACACATTTATACACCGTTATGCAGCTCAGTAGACATTTTGGGGTTAAGAGCCTTGTCCAAGGGCACGTCAACATGCGGCAGAAGGAAGCTGGAATCGAGCCTACAACTACTCTGCCCATAGAGCGACAGTCGCCCAAAGTAACTTGGTGTCAAATTGGGCTGTGCAAAACTTTAAAAGGAAAAAGTTAATGAGTAAACGCATTCGTTATTTATGGTAACATTTAAATACACTAGACCAATAGGTTACCTGAGGTGCATTAGTGGCTATTAGAAAGGCATTTGTACGGCCGGGATGGTCGTAGTCGTGCATTGCAGCTGCTACATAAAGGGCCATGAGCTCCAGGGCGGGTATGTTCCAGGCCAGGCAGCCGTAGCTGTCATCTGAAATGGAGGAGCTCTTGGAGGTGGCGTATGATATCCTGCCTGGGGAAATTCCACTATCTGAATCTGGGAAAAAAAATAAAACAGTTTGGCAAAAAAAGTACAGTCAAACTAAAAAAGAATTTAAAAAAATTATCCAAGACAAGGATGAAAACCTATAATGTAAAATAAACATTATAAGTTTACATGACAGAAATCTTACATCAGAAGGTGAGAGGAGATAGTGCTCAATGGATTTTTATTAAAACGCGATGCATATAGCCATGCTGGATAATTATGATGTTTCTTTTTTTCATTTTTTTTTTTTTTTTGATGACTCAGTAGCATTTACCTGTGTCACTTCCTGTCACATGCTCACTGTGGATCTGCTGGAACCCAGGGATTGGTCGAGTGGTTAGGTACCAAACAGCGTGGAGCACGTCTGTAGCGTGGACCCGGTTATGATCTGTTTTAAAGCAGAACAGCGCAAATGAAATGTATCCTTGTGGAACAATAAATACTTGAGTGCAGGTTTTATCAGCACAAACATCACTATCAGCTAATTTCTTTAAATTATGCATCAGTCCGATATCAATCACCGATAGTCATTTTCATCTTATTGCCTTTTGTTTATGTGTTTCAGGAAGTGGAGGGGACCATGTGATAACAGCTTGGGTTTAATTTTAGTGACAGTAGACATGTGTAGTGATGGTAATGCAGCGCAGGATTATAGGTTTTACTTGAAGCAAAGTCAGTGGCATGGTCATTTTTTCATGGTTTCAACCAGGGTAGGGAAACATACATTATAAATATATGATAGGTAAATATCTCTCATTGGTCATAACAGCAATATTAATGCCAATATCAGTCAAAATGGTCACATCGGTGCGTCCCTAAAATGTCTATCCCACTAAAATCAAATTCAAACACACAATATTTGTTTAAAAAAATATATCAGAAAGTACACATCAAGATCAGTTTGACAAAAAAAAAAAAAAAAAAAAAAAGTATGTCAAATGTTTTAGTCTCAGCACAGTTTGACACTTACAGGGAATGTCTCTATAGCCACTTTCCAGAGCACAGAAGTAGGACATGAACTCCTTCACAGGGATCTTGAAGATCTCAAATAGACACATATCCTGGAAAAGCGTGTATGTCACCTGGGAAGACATGAACTTGAGCTTAAATACAAACTGGAAACTGTATTACTGCATGCATCTTTGGTGTAATTTCATTTGCTCTCCTTGGTTACCAACAATCTCGTTCCTTCGCAAGTCCATACATGTATATTCATAAGGTCGTTAACTTTAAATAATCAAAGGAAATAGAAGTGTAAATGTTTAGTTTATCGCTTTGGTACTAACATAGCTGAGGATCCTTCCGGTTTTCCCTCCTGTTGTGTCCACCAGTTCAAAGATCTGGAAGTTCCAGGTGTCCATCTTCTCCATGAGACCCTCGTGGTCCTCCAGCATGGAGTCAAGTCTGAACTCCTTTTCCCCCTGAAGACGACAACCACAAAGCAAACGCATGAAAAGAAGGAAAAACAGCAATAATAGCTTTAAGACGAAATAATAAGAAGAAATAACAAAATATGCCTTGCATGTCCACCGTAAGTTCAGGAGCTGTAGGTAGATGAAAGTCAACATGCCGGTCTTTAAAACACATTAGGTCAGAGGGGCAAATGTTAAAAGTACCTGCTCTTCTGATCTTAACACCTGGGTGACCCATGTTGAGCAGAAGCAGTCTGATCAAGCTCACCTCTGCTTTCTGAGTCTGCAGCTCAGTGATGGGGCTCTTCTCCTTCTCCTCCTCTACCACTCCCAGGTCTCCTTCAGCATCTGGCTTCCCATCTCCAGTCACGTCTGGCTCTTCCCTGATAAAATCCCCCCCAGCGTACTCCAGCCCTTCAACCGCTGTGAACACAAACAAAACACAAGGGGAACGTAACGCTGACACTGGTCTGAAAGAATAAAAGACTGCAGTTGCTGGTTATTATATTACGTCGTCATGTAGCTTTTATCTAAAATGTAACTCTATTCTCAACAATTGCAGTACACCGATGAGTCCAGCAGAGGGCAGCATTAGTATATGAAACTACCCAAAGAGGGGTTTCTCTTTCACCATACTGGCTCACCAAACAAGATCGTCTGGATAACTGGATTCCACTCTGTGACGTGCAGCAGGCATGACAGTTTGTACCTGAGCGCCTGCGTTGAGCCTCGCTGTTAAACAGCTGATGAGAGTCCCCCGACTCGCTGCTGGAAATTCCCTTGAGCATCTGACGACCACAGCTTTAGCAGACAACGACAGATCATATTGGCATGTTTACTGGAGATTTATGGATACAAGACTGGGATAAAGTGAGACAAAGGTAACATGGGACTTCCGCAGCACATGGTCTCTCACCTGGTGCACAGAGAGAAGGTAGAGCTACGAAAGGCCTGCTGGAAATCAGTGGAGCTGACTAAAGGCTTGTGGAGGTTCAGATTAACACTCGGCTTTGTCAGGAAGTCCGCTGTGTCGGGGAACTCCACGGGCAACCGAGGGGTGAGGGACGATGAGGAACCTGTATTTAGTGTGGGGGGGCTATGGCTTGGTGAGGTGACTGGGCTGAGGCTGGGAGACGTGCCTAGAAAGGAGGACAAGAGTGTGGGGACAGACAAAGGGGCAACACTGAAGCAGAGCCGTAGCAGTTTAATAAAATATGCAAGTTTGGGTAGTTAAGTCTCACCTGTTCTTCTGGGCACCGTGTGGTATGTTAGGGTGACAGAGGAAGACCTCTGTTTGGGAATGGTGAGCAGGTTTGCATTGGGACCGTTGGTCAGGCTTGAGCTGTTACAAAAAAAGCCACAAACTCAGATGTTTTTGTTCATCAGGACAGCAAAGCGCATCTATCCTTCAACACTGAAGTGCTCTGCTGCCATCTAGTGGAAACATGCTATAGAGACACCACCCCACGGCAGTTTCTCTGAGGACCGTCTCAAAAAAGTAAGAAGCCAAAGTTTTGTTTCTACATGCTTTTTTTTTAACAGCAAGAATCTCTATGTTGTAGTAAAAGTCGTACATCAATTTTTCTTTTCTGAGGTGTGATTTGTGAAACATTTCAGGTTAAAGGAAAAAAAAGAAATTACAGCACCAATTGATCCCCGTTTCTCAATTCCAAAATGTCAGATTGCTAAATAAAACCAGACCGAGAGAGTAATTATTTTTATATGAAATCACTGTTTGGCGGGGAGCAGTTTGAAAAATGGACCTTTGTAGATAATTTTGTAGCTCCTATCGTCTCAATCTTTGACTTACACAAGACGTTTTACTTTATAATAAAGAAGACTGAAAGTGCAAGTCGTTCTTAGTGATCAAAAAGTTCAAACAATCTCATCTCCTATGACATCTGATGAAGCATTATGCATATCACAGCGACTCACATCAGCCATGTTTTCATTTTTTTTTACTCCAACTCAGTATAAACAAAACGCCATTGTCTAGCTATCTATGTCTTGCTATTCAGAAACAAGATAGTCAATAGAAATTGATCGCTGCACATACACTTTCAGGATTTTCTGCAACAAAGAGCAGCAGACCATCACACTGCCACCACCATGCTTTACTGTAGCTCTTTTCTTTTGGATGCTGTTAGTTTACACCAGGCATAAGGGGATATGCATATTTTGGAAAGTTCCACTTTCTCTCTCTTTTTGTGAAATATTTTGAGGATTATTTTTAGTACTGGAAAATGAGAGAGGCTTTTGTCTCGTTCTCTTTGGACAGCAGTTGTTTTCGCCTTGGAGCTGATTAAGTTTTCATCAGATCTTAGAACGGAATCGTGAAAAGAGAGCTAAACTGGGGAAAGCGGGACCTGAAGTGATTTAGATGCCTTTATGGGTTCTTTTTATATGACCTTGTTGAGTTGTCAGGGGACATTTTTGTAAGATATTCATTTCTGGGAAGGTTCACCACAGTTCCATGTTTTCCATTTGTGCATAATGGCTCCCACTGTGGTTTGCTGGCGTCATAAAGCTTTAGAAATCGATTTGTAACCCCTTCCAGACTTTATTTCTGTTTCTTAATTCAATTTCTTAAGATCAGGGGATTTTATATATGTGTATATATATATATATATATATATATATATATATATATAGTTATAGCATTCCTACCAGCTATAACTAATCTTATAAACAAACAAGCCCTGTGTTCTCATGAAGGATCAAGCATTGTCTTCTAATTTTTTTTGTAGCACCATGAAATAAGGTGTCCAACTTTTTAAAATAGGTATTAGTATCCTTAAAACCAAATTAACTCATCTGTTGTAATTCATAAACAAGATCTGCACTTAAAGATTCTAAAGTATTTTTGTTAACACAATAAAATACATCCCACAACATTAGTTTAACTAGAACCTATCTGTCATTTTTTTTCATTTTTGGTGAAGCTAAAAACAGCTAACTACAAACATCCTTTTGGGGAGGATATAGCTGCATTTTATCAACATTATGTAAGCCTGCTATAAATCTGCATCGTGCTACCTGGTCAGGCTGAGGTCACAGTGGGGTCTCTTTCCATTGTTACGCTCCCACCGAGAAGAGGAGGAGTCCAGCGGAGGGAGTGCAGACGGTGTGGAGGAGGTTGAACTCCGCCTGGGCTGAGGGGTAGGGAGGCTGTTTCTGCTACTCAAACCCTGGCAGGCACAGGAGGGTTGTATTAGAGATAAGTATCTGGCAAACAATGTCTGATGAGGCAAAATAAGCACGGACACAACAGAAGGTTGTAGACATGGGAGAAATTCTTACTGAATACAACGCAAAACTGCAAAGTGCCTAGTAAGACAAAGGCTTAAACTATCAAACACAAGATTGGAGGTGCAGCTGTACTTTGTTCCACAATTTCCTTAATATCATTTTCAGTGCTATGCATCATAATAATGCCTGAAAGCCAAAGCTAAATAAATAAATCATCAATATGGACAGCTTAAGGAGATAGGAGGTGGGTTTATAGCTGTGACCAAAACCTTTGCTCACCTTCATGCCTTTCCTGTCGCTCCTCTCTGCAGAGTCCTCTGCCTCTACAGAGTAGAAACCTGGGAAGGGCGTAAAGGGGTTGACCCTGGGGCGACACGAGCCTGAAAACGTCCCCATCAGGCTGGAGATGCTTCGCAGAGTCGCGGTGGTGTTTGGTGACAGTGACGAGTCCGTCAGCAGCTCTGACACGAGGTTCCTGGCCTCGTTGATGACTGAGAGATCCACACCATTCCCACTCACTGCACCCTGCCACACGAACCCAAACAAAACACCCAGTTAGGAAGGAGAGGCGCTCTCAGAAGGGTACGGGGGTGGGGGGCTCTTTAATGTCTTTAATGATGAGCATTATTTGTTGCCATATGTGGTCCTATTGTTGAGAGAAAGTCTTTGCTTCCCCTAACCCAGTCAGAGGTAGATGGTGACAATTTAATTTCTGTTTGCTAATGCAGAGGGGGGGAAAAAAAGTATAAAACATATCAATGATTTTCATGGTAAATATTGTTCTAATGGGAGGCATTAATTAACCTGAAACTCACACCAGATGGCACTAACAAACTCTAAGATACAGAAAAACCAAAATGAACTAATCCACAAAATAAGAGTGCAAAAGAGGGAAATTAGGAAGGAAAGGACGTGCGAAAAGAAAAAAAAAAATAGAAATATGTCAGCATTTAAAGGCGTTCCTGCTCCCAAATGTAAAGACCTGAGAAAACTATACAGCAATGTACTGATATCAGAAATAATAATCTGTACTTTTGAATACTTAAGGACTTTCAATAACTTGAATAAACGTTTGACCAAGCAACTTTTACTTGTAGTTGACTAAGATTTGCTCATGGCTATAAATACTTTTACTCAAGTACTAGGGTTGAGTACTTTGTCTACCACTGCTCACCACCAAGGCAGTGCACAAGAAGAACCTCATGGTAGGTGAAAGTAAATAGCAAAGAGCAAAACAAACTAATCGTAGTGGTTGCAAACATATTCCTAAACTTCCGAATGTTTCAGTGAGCATCATTCTACCCTAAACCAACCAAAGTTTAACTCTTTGAAACTCAGTGCTAAAACATAGATCAGTAAAGTTTGTGCATGAAAACATCATGGTGTGGAGCTATTTATCAGTAAATACAACTCCACATAACTGGGAGGATGAAAGTAAAGTACGCACTGTGTAGTCAGTAACGAAATGAGAAATGTTTAATAAGAATCTGGAGATAAAACCATTTTTTTCAGCAAGATAATGTTCCCAACAAATCTCTACATACGTTAAAAAAAAACGATCCTAGAATGGCCCAGTCAATTACCAGAGTTTAAGCTGAATCAAAGCCAACCCCTCTCCACACAGGAAAGTTTGGGATGTATTCATTACATTTCATTTATAACAAATATTCCTTTTGCTGTTCAAATGGACTGCATACATTTCTGCTCCACTTGGTTTTTTTGTTTGTGTGAATAACTTAGGTTGTTAACATGTGAGAATTTTAGGGCAAAAGCCATAGGAAAATATTTACTGAGAAAAACATTGGAGAGTTCATTATTTATTATCATTGTTAACTTCCTCTCCAAGTTCATTCCCCTCATTCTTTCTCTTCCTCTGGGCTCTTACAAAATAAGACAGAAGTGATAAAAAAAAAAATAAAAAAAAAAAAGATTTTAGGGGGGAAAAAAACATCTATATTCCATTTTGAAAGTAGGGAGCTTTGCATAAATCAAAAGTCAAATGTCATAAATTGTAAGAGAAATCCACCACAGTGTAATCCTTTATTTTTGGACAGCTTTCATAACAGAAAATGTTCCTATTGGATCAACTTTGTCAAGAACACAAGCAAACAATGACTTTTGGCCTCTGGCAGCTGAATTCTTTGGCAGATTACACAAATAGTTTAAACGGTACACATAAATGTCTGAGTGAAATTAAAAAAAAAAAAAAAAAGTGCCACGATTCAAGGGTCATTCATTGTATGGAGGGTTTTACACAATGTGGAGTAAAAATGTGAGGAAGTGCTAAAGGTGAGTTCATCTCTTTGAAAAGAAGAATATTTCCTGATTGACCTTTAAACTCAAAAACCGAGCCGAAGGAAACGCAGTACCGACCTGATACTGTGGCTTGTACCAGTGTTTCAGATCCCAGTCCCACAAGATCATCTGAAAAACACAAGTACAGCTGTCAGTCAAACATCAACACATACATGCTCATAAGTTACAGAAAATATGGCAAGTATCCACAGGCCTCGACCTGTGCTCCACTTTGAGCCCCCTCCAAAGGGGGCACAGGCAGGTCAGGAGCAGAGCTGCACAGCCTCTGCTAGTTTATTCTGCCTGTTATCTAAACACACAGTGTAGTAAAAGTTCACATTAAGGATTTCCTGCACCACTTCATGCACTCTCTCCTCTCCAGGTACCGTTTGGCCGCGCACTGCACACAGAGGCCTTTCACTGAGAGCAGAAAGCAGAAAAGCAAACCACTAAAACCACCATGGTGCGTCTACAATGGAGTTATGAGATCTTATCGAGCGCCGACTACGTCAATCGGCAGCATTTCCATGCTATCTGTTGGTACCCATGCAAGAGCTCTCACACTTTACAGCACAGCACGGTCAAAGCTGGCACAGGTTGTGTAACACTACACGGGTGAACCTGAAATAACCTGATCTCCAGTGTCAAGTATGATTGTGACATAAATCAAGCAGATATTAATTGCTCAAGATAGCATTTAAGCAGGGTTTCGTGCATGTTTTTATTGTTTTATTTGCCATACATACAATGGAAAGGGAGGGAGGAGCTTTAAATTTAGCTCCTTTTTAGTTTGTCTTTGATTAAAGGGGAAAAGTTGTAATGTATTGGCTGTTGTTATTATGGCTCACCACCCAGGGCTCCATGACATCATAGGGCGGCGAAATAAGAAAAAAAAAGTTAACTGGTTCTCAAAAGACTTTTTTTAATTGCCTATATGTATATCTAATAATGAGCAAATATTATTTAGTCTTTTCTAATTTAAAATATCCTGGTTAGACCTGAACTTAATTATTCTGCTATGTTCAATCTTTTTCACAGCTTTAGTTTTGCTTTAGATTGATTCAAGCATGAAAGGGACAAACAAATGGACAAAGAAACCTGACTGGCCCTGATTTGACATTGCTGACAGATTCTAAAAAAATACATATAGCCTATTTAATTTGCGAATCTAAAAATACAAAGGTGTCAGATACAGATACAGTTTGCCCATTTCTTCAAATCATGCAAAAACTTCCAATACTGTCACAGTGGATTAAGCCATCACGTAATCTCCATTTCTGCCACAAGGGGGACAGGACTGATTTCTAAAATAAAAAGCTCTTCCACGCAGCACCACACAATCCCAACATGTAAACATACAGTCATGGATAAACAAGGCAGACAATGTCATATTAAAAGTATAAAAAAAATAAATAAATAAAATCAAAATCACATCTCTTCTAGGTAGATTATTTTATTTATGAGATATCACTATCTGAGAACACCATGGACTCTATTTACAACTTAAACATGTAGTTCTAAGAGAGGGCAAGTCAAATCTATGACTACTTTTGTTAAATAGATCAGTGGGTCCACTCCTTCTAATCAGTACCTGCTTCATTGATCAAAGCGGGATGTTGGGTGTTTGTCATCAGCATCTGTACAATGCTGCCAAACATTTAATATGGCAAATAAGCCCTGCCATGGCAACCCGACATAGAGGCCAGCAAACAATGATCCGCACACCATGGCAACCAGATGGCGGGAGAAGGCCGTAGAACAGAGTTGCTGGCCTTCTGCTTGTTTACAGAGAGAGACGGAAGAGCTGAAACAGAGGCGGACATTAAAGAAGGGACAAGAATAGAAGACATAGAGAAGAATAAAGTGAGATACGGTAGATATTAGATTCCACATAAGATCTTGAGGCAGCCAGACACTCTCAAATGTCTGCTGTCACACAATAGAGCGCACCGAGTGCACAATCTGCACAGCCATCCTAGCATGCATTTCATTTAACCTCTGCACAATCGCTACACAAGCCACACACACGCACGCACACACGCGCAAAACAGAAAACTTTTCTAACTTGGCCCGACACAGGAAGAGGTGGAACAGTGGAACCGCCACAACTGTCCCCACAATTGTAGTCGAGACTCAAATTTGCTGTTGCAAATGTTGACATAAAATCTAACGGTAACACTTCATTTGAAGGGGGGGTGAATAAGGCTGACATGACACTGTCATACACAAGACATAACACATGTCATGAACATGAATAAGTCTTCATGAATATTTATGACTGTTGTCACAAAGCGTCATTCGGTAAATTATGACACTTTTAATACAAAGTTGACATTATTCAAAATGTCTTTGTTATGACAACTTGACATTAACCAAGAAATCATTATTGATATGAATTTGTTATAAAAGTATTACTGATTGCACTTTAAAAATTAGGTAACTTTACATTATTAAAGGTAAAGTTTAAACAGTAATGATTTCTTGATTAATGTCAAGTTGTCATAACAAAGACATTTTGAATAATGTCAACTTAAAAGTGTCATAATTTACCGAATGACGCTTTATGACAACAGTCATAAATATTCATGAAGGCTTATTCATGTTCATGACAGGTGTTATGTCAGTCTTATTCACCCCCCTTCAAATAAAGTGTTACGAATCTTACAATGAACAGATGTTTTTTTGTTTTTGTTTTTTTCTTTTAGAGATCGCATAAAAACACAACAAAGAAATAAGTGACTCAGACACCTGTGCTCATGAATCTTCATAAACACATCATGCGGTGTCCTTTATAAACTAAAGCAGCTGTGAAACAGACATCAACACTTTGACGTCTTTTTATTCACGTAGTTCCGTAATTTTCCCAATTTAATCTTAAAAGAAAACAACCAGTTGAGTGGAGCATCTCTTTCCTCCTCATTTTAAAACATAAAAGTGTGTTCGACGGCTCCCTTTCGTCCTACAAAATATCCATATGGCTTCGAAGGAAATAAAGTTGTTTTTATATGAATTTTTCTATTTTTAAACATTTACAACCGGTCATATCTCATGCCCCTGTGATTCTGTGCGACACCGTGGGCAAACTTGCATGAGCACGTACATAAAGGTGATTTATAGATCATATCATTTCAGACAAAAAAAAAAATCCCCACCATTTATTTATGCACCCTTTTCTAATATGTAGCAGACAAACAGAGTCAGAAGGTGTATGCATAAAAAAAAATATAAGGCACAAGTTTAGGAACCGAATTAAAAATTGTAAAAATACACACACACATGCATATAAACAAACACAGGTATGCGCTATAACAAAAAAAAAAGTCATCACTCGCACAATATTTCAATTTGAAATGGATCGTAAATATTTCCTAACTGGAGTCAATAAACCTGTGCAAGCCATTAGACGGCCAGTTAGTTACACCCCTGTGTCATATTAGCCTGTGCCTGCAGTGTGAGAGGTGCGAGAACTGATAAAAACATGCTAATAAGACGGTGTCGGGGGTGGGGGTGGGGGTGGCGGCGGGGGGAACCTATCAATGCTACGTAGGCAGGCGGCTCATTTGTATGGAGAGAAGCAGAGCAATGCTGACGTCAATCTGCAGCGACATACAGCGTCAGCAGCAGCCCACCACACATGCACACGCCGATGATGAGGTCTAGGCTCCTGGCTGTCAAGACATCCAGTGAAAATAAGATGATGTACTGTACAGGCAGAGAGAGACGGAGGGAAAGGACATCGTTACACACGTGATGTTCACGAAGAGGAGCAAAGCAGAGGAGACGTCTGGAGACTATGTTTAGTTATGGAAGCAGTGTAGCTCTGTGGCTGCCAAGGTTTTCAAGAGAAAAAAAAAAACAAAACCAAAAAAAAAAAACCAAGCACACTCTTTAAGCACACAAAACAATTAATATATACGCTTCTGGAAACTGAAATATTTTTCTAAAAAATTAACGCTCTGTGTCTGCAGGGGAAAGGCAATATAGACCCAAACACAGATGATGTTTTTATTGCAATCATAATAGAAGTGACAATAAAACCTATTATATAACTGAACACAGTGTTCTACTTCTTTACAGCACCAATTTGGTAGAGCACTTGTTATTAATGATTGCACTTAATTATATTTTAAGACATAAATGCAGCATTGATGCCTTCATTGTGGGTAAATTGATAGTTTTAAAACCAACGGTAGCGATTCTGCTGGACCATCAATTTCTTGGAGATTCAAACACATCAAGTTTAAGATGTCATCAAGACAGGACGAACAATCGCTGTCATGGTAATTAGATTTCATTGTTATGATGCACAATAAAGTTTTCCCTAAGAGTTTGTTTTACCAAAAGGCAAATGGGATACGCTTACTGGGATACTGCTTGTTTGCAGTTTTCTAACTGATATAACCAGAGGACCAGGCTTGCCGTGTTACATGTTGAAGAAAACCACTCTTCCTCAGTGAAATTAGGCAGACAATCAAGAGGTCTTGTAAAAATATTTTTTGCAACAGCGCTGACTGGCACAGCAGCCATTCACAGATTAACAGGCGCAGTTGGGTAATTACAAGATAACAGGGCCCTTGAGGCTATCCCAGTGTCTTCAGGGCAAACTGGCAAGAATATAGAAATATTCTTTAACTAAACAGTCTGCCCAAAAGTCTGTCCAACCATTGACTGGCTGTACCCCAAAGAGAGGAGTTAAGAAAGACTGTAAATGTTTGCCTTGATGACAGGTAGACAGCTATAGTTTCCACTATTCATGCACAATATGGTGTATATGGCATTTGAACAATTAAAATAGGCAGTTATAAGCATTTATAGAGAGGTTCTTAAGTATTCAAGGAGTTTATCTATTCACGAGTGGTCCCTAGTTGTTGTAAATACCTGAAGTAAATACCTATATGTATATAGATATAAAGCTGCACAATGGCACAGTTGGTAGCACAGTTGCCTTGCAAGCCAGAAAGCACCCGTTCAAATTCTCTCCAGGGATCTTTCTGCATGGAGATTGCAAGTTTTCCCCATGCACACCTGAATCAAATGACTGAATTACCTCCTAAGTATTGTCTCAAGTTCTCCAGAGTACAGCTAATGACCTGATTATTTGACTGGCGTGCTGAAGCAGAGACACATCTAAATGAAGCAAGCCACTGGCTCTTGAGGACTGGAGTTGCATACCCCAAGGTATGAGTGTGTGCATGGTTCTTTGCCCTGTGTATCTCTTGTGTTGCCCTGTGATGGATTGTTGACCTGTCCAGAGTGTACCTTCCCCGTTACCCAATGACCACTGGAGACAGGCACCAGGACTCCTGTGGCCCCACAAGGTTAAGTGGGTATAGGCAATGGATGAATATGTGTATATAGATGTAAGAAAAGGAATGTTTTTCACATCCAAAGACTCTAAAAGCAGCTGGTGCACAAAGGTACACCAACAGTTTAATGGGGAGATCACTATGCCCCAAAAGACCTCACCATGAGCACAAGTGATTAGGTGCAGCAGTTCACTTTGAGTTAGTGCGTATGAGTAATTACTTTATGGTCTTCATGTTTTTATTTTAAGTACTAAAAAACAATCCTCCAAAATATAAGCCTACGGTATTTGAACCTAGCAGCACAGATATTACACATTAAATGTGAACCTGAAAAAACATGTTACAATGTGAACAGAGGAGCCTTTCTGTGGCGCAGAAACACATTGTGCTTTTCACTTCATCAAGCTGTCCAGGTGTTGCATGTCTAAATGTTTTATTCAACTTGTTGCTGAGTTTTTTTGTCATTTGACACGCCTGCAGTGACTCACTGTTACACCGTGTGAAAGCAGTTTCCAAGAAAAATCATTTGCTTCCTCTTCACAGCTTCGCATCTACACCACAGCACATGAGGGCAATATGCTTACCAACATGTAGGCTGGACCAATAATCAAAGATTGCTAAATTATAACACATTAAACTTTGAACGCTGACTTGACCCTTGTCACAGTGTAGAGTTAAATGCTCAAACCTATCCGGAGTTTTGTATCTCCAGTAAACAGATTCTCAATATACTTCAATTGCAGTAAGCTTCATAGCGTTGAACTGATGCATTGAAAACGTCATGGATAAACGTTAGCAATAGGGTAACATTTACAACTCAACAGGGTCCACACCTGCGGCACGCAATTGTTCCTCAGGGTCCAGACCCAAGCAAACCATAAAACAAGGGACTGGTTTTTACCAGACTAGTGCAGGTATCCTAAAAGTCTTCTAAGAGGAACCCTGTGCTCAATAAAAACAAAACAAAGCCCCAATCACCCACTTAAGAACAACTAACAAGAGAATAGGTTGCATCTTAATTTGTTTGCCAATTTTATTTGAGAGTTGTATTGACGTTAATGGACCAAAGCCTCTGAGTTTCTGAACTTTTATGTATGTTGATATTGATTGCTCAGTGTCTTCATGTCGTTTTTATTTTCCTGTGACTCATCAGGAACTCTGGTTTGCATCTGGTTTTAGCCATGTTCAGATTTACATAACTTCATTTGCAAATGAGGCCCACTCTGTTAGTGGAAAAGTTCCGCTTCTCAGCGTGGACTCTGTTAGCAACATCATGTTGGCATATTACATTAAAAATCCCACCAAGTGAATTTATTGTGCAGCTTTTTAAAGTAACCTTTGGAACTCTTTGTCCTCTGTGTTGTCCAAGAATGTGAATTTTTATGAAGTTAACTAAATCTATCTGAAACCTCATCTAAAAATAGCACCAGAAATAACAGGAAGCTAAAGGAATTTGGATAGGACTAAATGACTGATCAGCTGCCGGAGTGATCCAACATCCAACCCTGTCTGGCCTACATCAACAACGCTTTCTTTCCACAAAGAAGAAGTGTAAACTTGTAGTCAGTTAAAGTTTACTGCTACAAAAACAGCGGTGCTTGCAGCTCTCTCATCTTCTGTCTCACAGGCACAGCATGTGGTTTTACTAGGGCACTTTGTTTACATGATTTAGTAGAAGAACGGCACGCAGCCTTTAGACACACACCTGCATGATACTGGTTGCTATCCGTACGATCAGAGAGCGCTGCTTTTGTCTGAGGAATTATGGTATGTACCTTAAAAGTCATGCTCTGCTTTTATAGTGGCAGGGGAGCAAAATCCTGACTGGCAAAAAGTCCCATTTGCAGGACCGTGTCTTTCTCCATTGTCTCTGCTTTGAGAAACAATGGAGAAAGACACTTAAAGACTCAAGCAGACTTTCCTCTATGTTGCTTTTATTAGGCCTCCAACCAAAAGTACAACCATTTGCACTTCCTGTAGCGATAATTCTGAGCTCCTGCTGCCTTTACTGCCTCCAACGTAAAGACATACAAGATCAAAATTAAGCTCAAAATTATTTGTGGCCCTTGCCGGTTCAGATCGAAATTATTTCCATTGAACTGAGAAATTTGTTTTGGTTAAAAAGTGACAAGTATTTAGTTGTTTTTTTTTAAGGTTTTTTGGCTCTAGTGGCCTTTATTTGAAAGTGCTATGAGAGGAAAATAGGGTAATAAGAGAGAAGGAAGACATGCGGCAAAGGTAACCAGGCAGGGAATCGAACCTGTGACGGCCACCTCGAGGACTAAGGCCTCCTTATACACAAGTATATTCTAATAAGAAATTCTCAATAATTGATATTAAAGCCATCAAATCTTTCGTAACGTTTACTGTTACATAAATATACTTTTGTATGAAATTTAGCCAAAGGAAATTTTTTAACATTTAAATTCAGTTCTATATCTTTTCCTTTTTTCCAACAAATATTTTGATTATTCCAAAAAAAAGTATCAAAGTGAGGTATATCAATAAAGAGCCATGCACCTAACCCGTTGTAGTTACTTTTAGTTTTACTAATGCTGTGTTGTAGCCGTTTTACTGCAGGAACGTAGTTCTGCACTAAATATTTCAAAGAGCAACATTTAGATCAACTGAATCTAAATGAAAGAAAACGAGCTGGAGTAGGAAAGGAGTCCCTGCTCTGTTACAGATGGAAACCAGTCACAGTCAGAAGGTTAAAAGGAAGGACAATGCCGACAAGTCAATAAATCCAGGTAAACATTTCACGAGTAGAAAGATGGTTATCAGGGAAAAATTCTTGAGGTCACGCTGCACTGATCTGAGATCTGTCAGCAACACATTCTTATTGTCAATGACGAGTCTTTAGATGCACGTTCATAGGAAGAATGCATCACCGGTGAATCTAGTAAAAAACAAAAAAATGTTTGCATAAAGTCAATTCACATGTACCGACTGGGGCTGATGAGGAAACAGCCACGAAATGCAGTCAAAATTTATACGTTATTTAAGTGAGTGTGAGATTTCGAAAATTCTGAGTTTGTGTGAAGGTTTATCTAATTATATCAAGTTGTACTATTTTAACTCTGATTATGTCACAATCCAACTAAATGAACACATTTGCAATATTGTATGTATGATTTCCAGCTTGAGGAAACATGAACACAAATAAGACTAAAATGCATCACCATTAAACTTCAGAATCAAGGTAAAGAGGATTATTTGTACTTGTGTGATTGTCCTACATAATGTCCAAATTACAACGTGGAAGTAAAAAACATTTAAAAAAAAATAGCCACTTAATGCTGGGGATACTAAACAGAAGGCAGAGGGAGGATAAGAGGTCACCTTATTGACCTCTGACATAATATAAATAACCCATCAAAACGACTGGAAATTCAAATAAATTTTTCTCACATTTTTATTAAAAATAAATTACACCATGAAATAGTTTTCGAAACTGAAGAGTTAGAGACAGAGGACAGAATTATATGTAAAAATTTTAATCTGAAAAATAAGAAAAACTGTGAAGATAAGTAAGTGTTATCTTATTAATGAAAATGTCTGAGCAAGACTATTAGCTTTGGCTCGTATAATGCATTTCTGTAGGCTTGCTGCTGCTGCTGATCACACAAAGTGGAGCTTTCACAACGAGAAAAAACAACACACAGGAACAACAAAAATGCCACAATATGAGTAAGGTCAACCCCAGTGCGTCACTGATGAACTTTTTCCCACAATGGTATGTTTCATGCTCAAACAGCCTGAAACATTTTTTTTTTTTTTTTTTTACTGTTCGAGACACCCAAACTCAGCAGGAAGCTACCAAATGCTGGCAAAATACAGTCTGCATACCACATAAGAAGAAAAACAAATGAAGTTCTATTTGAATGTGAGTGACAACGTGGCTGTTTCTGCTTCCCATTCCTTCTTGTTGTAAAGACTGTGCTAAAATAAAAGTCAGAAAATGTTAACCACATGTATAAACTGTTAAAAGATAGGAAACAGTTGCTGAAGATTTGTTTGGACGTACTGTTTAAAAGGGTGCCTGTTAAAGTCGCAGTCGCTTGTCAGGTAGACTCTGGTGTCTTGGCCGTGTCACCATTTCCATTCTAAACTTCTGTGTTTTGCTTTAAGAAAAGGATTTAAAAAAAATAATAAAAATAACCACCCAGAGGGATTTTCAGATGGGAGCCAGATTTACTTTAAGATGTTTTAAAAACTTTTAAGCAAGAAAAAAAAAAAATATGTCACTGCATATAACACACATAAAGGGTTTTCATCCATGCGTGACTTTGGCCCCACATTTACTAGAAACCACTCTGTAAATCATGCCCCTATAAATAGTGGTAGACAGTGAGCAGTGCCGGCTGTGCAGGCAGGTTACATTTTATCTGGGTCCACATTTTCTGTTGACCTGAAATGCAGCAATTCATCGCTATCGCACAAGATTGGGCATGTGTGACCTTTGGAGATAGGTGGCATCCAGCCCAAGTGTAAATAGTACGAATGATACGTCTCAAAAGTTCTTTCTGCCGACACTAATTTGCAAGGTCATAAAAAAAAATAAAAAAAACAAGTATTAAAACTACAAATTAATAAAAGGGGTGCTCACTTTGTGAAACCAGTCTTAGTGTCGTTTCAAGATATGAAAAGAGGAAAACAAAACGAGTTTTATTTTATTGGTACAGCATGTACCTGCAGCCTGTTTTTCTTTTCTTAAAGCTGTACTTCCTGCTGTCGACGTTAATCCAAGGTTTTGTTTACACTAAAGCACCGAAGGTTAGTAATATCAAAGCCTGAGTGTGTGCCAGGGGACAAAGGTCATCTCAATCCAAGAGTTTTCTTTTAAACCGTCTCCAAGCTGTCATGTTCCAAGTAAAAATCATAAACCCAGTTAAGCTTCACACAGAGATGTTTGCTCACATTAAATATTTAAGTCTATGTGACACAGATGCCTACAGCAGACGTGGTGATTCCATCAGAAGTTAAGGTTTTTAGTCTGTTCATTAAGCTGTGCACTTTCGCTCTCCTTTCTCTTTGAAAACTGCTGAAATGCTAATGTTGTTAAGTTTTACAATCAAGTCGTACAATGACACAATAAACTGGCCAACCAAACCTGAGCCAGCTAGAATAAAACGATAAACTCAGATTACATTCATACCATGTGTTTGCTGTGTCACACTTTTCTATAGCGTGTTGACTGAAAATGTCAGACAACTTTGTTTTTTTCTTTAATGGAGAGGTTTGGGCTACACATAACTGATTAACATAACTTATTCATTTATAAATATTTATGAACTTAAACATTTTTATCTTAACACTAAAAATTACACTATTTACATTAATAAAGAAGAAAAATGCTAGAACTGGTGTCTATGACTTTATGTCAACCACAGAAAGTTTGAATTACCGGCATAGAGCACCCTCCTTGAGCATAAATATGCAAAAAAAAAAAAAAAAATACCATGGCAATTCTGACGCAACACTTAATTAGAGTTAAGCCCAAATTCTTTTAGACCCCTAATAAATTTAGTTGATTAATTATTAATTTTTTTATTCAAACACAAAATTTGCTTCTGGCAGAAAATTAAAAGGGTATTTATAAAAAGATAAACAAATGGAGAAAAAAATTTGTGGGGTGGGAGAGGAAATAATGTTTGGTTTCTTTAAATTTTAGTTTGTTTTGTTTTAAATGGCATGTTCGAAATCTCCTATAGCCTTATTCTATAACCTTCTGAAATTTTGAAAAATTGTTTTTTTTCCTGAAGGACTGCAAGTCTTTGAGGTTGGAAGGCCTACCCGCCATTACCCTAATCTTTAGTTCCCCACATAGATTCTTTAGCAGATTCGGGACTCTGGCCAGGCCATTTCAATAACTAATATTATTCCAGTCAAGAGGAAACATGCTTTTAATTTTCAAAGATTAAGTCTCAATCTGGGAGAAAATGAATAAATCTGGGCTTTTTATGCTAATTCAGAGTGTTTCTGAAATTTTAATTATCAATTAATGGCTTTATATTTTATTATTTTGAGGTACACATATAATAAAACACAGAGGCCTAGTTCTCTTAGCTCCTCTCCAAAATGAGAAACACAGAAGAACATTCCATTCAATTACAAAAGACATGTGTTGATTTTCACAGAACAACAAACAGCCAAAAGAAAATAGCCATTAGTTTAAACGTGCCTACGGTAACAGTCGTAAAAGCAAATACAGATTGCAAAACAACTGGATCTGTGACAAACAAGGCTGGATAAGGACCCAACGTTATCTTCTCATCACATGTACTGAAGAGGATTTTAAGGAGGAAAACAGAAGCTCAATATCAGTCTATGCAAACTGCAATAAAATATGACTTTTTGTACTGGGTCAGCACACTTGACATGCTTCATGCCCTCTGCACAAACTTTTTTTTTTTTTTTTTTTTTTGACCACTAAGGAGCTTCAGAGTAACATATACTTCAGCAGCTGGTAGATCTGAGAACAACAGGAAGGTTATACCTGATATGGACATGAGAGCTCGACGAGGAAAGGCTCGAAGCCTTGTAAGGGAACATCTGGTTTTATCATGGAATCAGTGCAGGCTCCTCTCATAAACACAACCTAACGCCTGAGCCCTGGAGCTCTGGCCAATAACAAGCATGTGAACACAAACCCCATCCATCAGGGCCGAGCACCAGCAGGAGGAGTTCACGGGGAAGTGGAGAGAGAGAAAGAGAGAGGGAAACGGAGGGGAACAGCGAGAGAAGAGATCACAACAGAGGTGAAGTAAATCATTTACAAGCCAGTGAGCGACACAGGCTGCAGACAGCTTCTTGTTTTGCCTTCTCGGATGTCGCAATCCGCAAAGTTGCTACAAAAGTAGTATTAGGGAGCCTCGCATTAGACACTTGCAGCGTTAAAGGTTAAACTCAACGGAGAGTGGGACGCTCTAATTCATCTCAAAGTCAATCAGCCGGATAATTCAAGCTAAATCAAAACAAATAATCCGACAGGGAGAAAATATGATAATCGCTTCAACAAATTCGGTTCATTAGACTGGATAAGTTCTCGGCGAGAAGCTGGTTGGCTGTTCTATAGTAACTGCAGACATGTTTCCGCTTGTTCTTCTTTGCTCTGTTGATCTTTATGCGAAGGTCTGGGTAGGATCACAGAAATAAAGGTCAGGATCACGGATGTCCTTCTCAAAGACGTCTCACAGGAAGCAATTTATCGTCGCAGGCTACATGTCTATGAAATATCGGTAGGAATTTTAGGCATAGCGCAAAAAATGTGCTACCACAAATAAAAAGCAATGAGATTAGATAATCAAGATAGAATGTTTTGGCAAATACATTTGTTTCACAGTATTTTAACTCTCAGGTTCTTTCGGTGTATTTCACATGATTCTTTTTAGTATGTCTGCTAAAATTCCTGAAGACAGTCTACATGAAACCCTATTTAAAAATATGATTTGCAAGAACAATGGCTAATCACCCAAAAAAAAAAAAAAAAAAAAGCATCCACATATCTAGTTTTCCAGCCAAACCAAACAACCAAATGCTTTCCCTTCTCCATGAATACAACACTCTACATCTGTTTTGTTCAGACATCCAAAACCATAAAAACTGTCTCCTCCGGCCTGGTATATGGGTGGGGTATTTTGAGTGGTATTTCACATCATGGAGCCTGCTGTGTTTTGGTGCACACAACATGAAGCGAGACCATCATCATACCGTGAGGACAGTGTGCTCTCAGAACGACCATAAAGAACATGCTGCTTTACTGACATATAAAACAAAAAAACAGTCCGAACTATTAACTTACAAGTTTAATGACAAAAAATGAGGAGGAAAAGCCCAAATTAAACATGACCAAAGAGAAATAAATCTCTTATACACTTGGTAATATTCAGGATTTTACCAGTTTGATCAAAACTGATAAAAGTAGCAAGTATTAATATCTTGCAGAGGTTGTAAGTTGAGCTTCCAATTGTAAAAAGGACAAACAGGAGTGAGAGACAAAACAAAGTTTATAATTTATTGCAAACTATGTTTTGACTCAGATTGGCTGTTTGTTAGCTCATTAAAGGTTTACCATAATTAGGTATCAAAAAACCCAAAACAGGACGACAAGAGTCTAAAACAGGATTAAGTAACGAGCAGCCTCACTGCTTTTGTTGTTCACTTAGAAAATTTGTTCAGGCACAGTTGATGCCAGTGCTTCTATGAGGCTGGTGAGAATGTTGCACCAAGATGATTTCATAAAAGACTTTAGTTTGGAACAGACCACTGTTTTTGTAAACTTCCATTGTCATCATCCCCAAATGTTTTTTAGTGAGACTTGGATCAGGAGTACATGCAAGATGGTCCAGAAGAGGGACATTATTCTCCTAGACTGTTGGAAGAGTCATGATGAATTGCAGTGTTGTGCTGTTGAAAGACCCAGTCTGGACTAGAATGGGCCCTCAAACAAGACCAACATCTTCAGAAGGCCATACTGACAGATGTCTCTTCAGCCATCAGGACTGTCCACACTATTTTTCTCCCAGAAAAAAATAAAAAATAAAAAAAATAAACTTTTTTCCCATTACAATATCCCGTCTTTGCAAAGTCCAAACAGGAAGGTTTGTGGTGTTGTCGGAGATGAGGTTTCCGATGGAACGTTTTGCCCATTAAGTCCTTTTCTCACCCGTGGCATCTTAAGATTAATGGACGGTAGTCGGTATCACATCCATCCATCCATTTTCTTTACACCCTTGTCCCTTAGTGGGGTCAGGAGGGTTGCTAGTGCCTATCACCATTTAACGTTCCGGACGAGAGGCAGGGTACACCCTGGACAGGTCGCCAGTCTGTCGCAGGGCAACACAGAAACACACAGGACAAACAATCATGCACACACACACACACTCACACCTCGGAAGAATTTGGAGAGGCCAATTTACCTGACAGTCATGTTTTTGGACTGTGGGAGGAAGCCGGAGTACCCGGAGAGAACCCACACATGCACAAGGTGCCACATGCAAACTCCATGCAGAAAGACCCCGGGCCGAGAATTGAACCCAGAACCTTCTTGCTGCTAGGAAACAGCTATACCAACTGTGCCACTGTGCAGCCCTGGTATCACATTAAGACCTTAATTCTGGTCAAGGATCAGCCTTTGTCTTCATAGACACTCTATTGGATCAGCTAATTCAACACTGGTACAATTATTTTTGTTCTACCACTAGAGATTTTCTGTCCCATAGCAATTGAGGTCTTCAAAAAATCTGTAGTAATGGACTACTTTATGAAGCCTTACCTGTGCAGTTCAGTAATCCAGCCTTGTTCAAACACAGAAAGCCTTAATGCCCTTGCCGTCAGGGGTTCAAGACTGTTTAAGAGCCAGACAAAAAATGACATGGAAGTAATTTTTTGTGCAAATGTGGACTTTTTGAGGTTATTAAATGTAATTATATGATTAGCTGATGAGCGGGCTCTTTGAGTTTAACTGCAGCTTTCAATGACACCTGCCTACTCTTGTTTCTCCTTGTTTGCTCCTCTTTCATCTTTCAGATTTTTAAGCTCTTATGACATAGTTATGGTATGAAACAAACCACAACCCTAAATCACAGCAAGTGAAAACACACTTTCCTTTCGGGCATTCAAATTATTTAATCTACGAAGACATATTTTAAACTAGGTTATGTAATGGTTATTTAAAAATATTTAAATTAAACTAAAATCCATATTTCAGACTTTCGACACAAGAGCATTCCAGGAAGTCTATTCGAGGACAACCTTCATCACCGGATGCATCACTCACATGATTCCTCTTGCAACAACTGAGCACAGGATATTTCATTTATTTGCAGATACTAATCTTCAGCTATTGTTGCGTTCGACAAACACAAATCCCCACCCAGCCTGGTCCATTTGATTAAATGAGCATAGTGCATTTTAAATGACTGCTATAAACTGTTACGTGACAGGAACTGGAGACAAATCCTCCGGCAAAGTTAAATCAAGATATCGTCCTGCACTTGTCTTCATCTTAGCAAACAAAGCCACTCTTCCTGACATGCAGATGGCAAGTTTAAACACAGAGTCACCTGCCACTAACAGCAGCTTTAATTACTATTCCCTCGATATCCCATCTTAGGAAGGAACAGCATCAGCGAGTTGTCCTGACAGCATTTGGGTCAGTTCCTCGGAACCACCAGGAATCAGCATTTTAAACCTGAAAGGAGACGCTCAGAGACGCTCAGCGGGTGCTGCCCTACATCACCTGAAATGCATAAATACTGGAAGTGACTGTCCAGTGAGTCACACAAACAAATTTTAAGTGGGTTTACTAAACAGACTTAAAGAGGGGGGGGGGGGAAGTTACCTGCTCACATTTGCCTTGGATTTCTAGGCAAATGTTTCTGCATGAAATGTTTTTGTTTTTTGTTTTTCACAACAACTTTCTAGGTATTTTAGTGTTATGGCTGTACAGTTGTACAGTAATACCATTACTTTACATATATCAAACACGTTTATTGAAGAATAAACCATTGAGGATTCACTGCAGTTCCCATTGTTCACTTTCATGTATGTAAAATGTCATAGTGCTTACATCAGTGACATTTTAATCAGTACAGATTAAAGCATTTTAGATGACGTACTTAATTAATTACCATTTTGAGGACAATAATAAATAAAACAGAAATGAGCTGCAGGATGTAATTTTAAACCCAACAGGAAATTAAGGAATTACTAAAGTATCCGTAAGTTTAAACTTTATCTGATTTTTTGTCATTAAACTCAATAAAAGTTGCAAAGTACATGTGGTTGGTTGATAAATTAATAAACTAGAGATAGTTATTTGTTTACAAGCATTTAATGACTAAGAGGAAGAAAATCTGATCTACCAACACACCAACCACCAATCAGAGGTGACAAAAAGAAAACCATTTGATTCCACTTTCTGACTGGGGCATAACGCAAAGTACGGTGTAAAAATGATTCTGGAAGATCAAATACGCTACAAAACATGTTGTGATGACAACTGCCACTGAGCTCTAGCTATATGCAAAATGTTTACTTCTAGCAGCAACACTTTACAAGCAAAAACACTTCAAATTTGTCTGCAAATGTAGAAAATAGCACATTAATTGTCAAAATTCAGCTTGAATGATCCACTCTTTGCATCTTGTGCCAAAATAGGTAGGATAACTGTAATAACTATGAAGTCCCTATAGCTTTGGGTTCTTTTTTTTTTTTTACTTGCAAACATTTGACAAATAAAGTGCTAAGTCTCTTAGCAATGGTAATACTTCCTGTATGAATATTTTATGTGTGAAGAGTTGACCATATGACACACATACCCCATCTTTAATCCATGTTAACAATCCCCAATCCCAGTAAAATAAAGCCCAATGCCTATGGTGCCATGCCAGCGTGCCAGCTGTCAGTATGTGGCGGCAAAGCCACTGTTGACTCAGCTGATCCTTGGATGCAGGGTTGAGATAGGCGAGGACAAAGAGGGTCAAACTGCAGCTGGCAACAGAATTTCAGGATTAACTGCTTAAATAAGAATATTGTTTGAGCTCGTTTCTGATCCATTAATTAAATGTCTCAATCCTATTTCGTTTACTTTTATATTTAACCAAACAACAACTGTTGGCTGTTTATATTTACAAATAAATTATAACTGAGGAGGTACTTTTAGGTTAATAAACGTCCTCTGATATGTGTGATACTTGAAACCTTAGCTAAGGAGAAAACATGTATCTTTAGGTAAATTTTTCTGACATACAGGATAAAAATAGATTCTATAAAAAATATTGCTATATATACAATATATATATACAAGAACTTAAGTATAAGTTCAATAGCTTATACTTACTCCACTGAAGTGTATAATTTATGTATATATTTTTTAAAAACAAACTTAAATAAAAAATGTATTATTCTTAAAAACATAATTAAGTGCACCTTGACTTTGTTTTTTTTATAAAAATAATACTAAGGCTGTTTTCTAATAGACAAAATTGTATTTAAATTAGCATAAACCCCAAAAGTGAAATCAGTGTACTATAAAAATAGAGTACTATATATATATATATATATATATATATATATATATATATATATATATATATATATATATATATATATATATATATATATATATATACCTTCAAACAACGATAAGTAAAACTTAGCATAATCTTTACACTTTTTTCACAGTGATATTATATAGTGATGCAGAAACTAGTATAAAGGGATTCAGAAAACCTTCAGTGGTGGCATCTGTGATGATATGCTAATTAGCCATGTGCTTTGTTGAACTTAACCACTGTAGCTGACATAATGCAACACAGACAGTTCACAGCTTAATATCAAGTAGATCGTCTTAACGTTCATAGAATAAACATATAAAATCTAAACAAGCATATTTATTTACATCTATAATGTTGACATTCCTTTTCTAAGAATCCCCAATATTTGTATTCTTACAAAGTTATAGCTGACCTGGATAAAACAGCTGCTTTTTATTTTGCTTTTTTCCCCTCATTTTGTGTATTTAATAATATTGATTTAAGTGCGTACCAAAAAGACTTTAAATACATGGTGCCGTAAAAATATTAGTTTACCAAATATTGAATCCAAGACGTGTAATATTGTGGCTGGTATATATTGTGCAGTTATAGATTTTGCTTTTCTTATTTTCATCTGTAAAACTATTCTATAATTTCTCTCCTGAAATTAGAACACACAAGCTATGAAAAGCGCTTTGTTCCCCTTCACTCCAGCATTTTTTTGTGACCGGAAATATTTCCAAACAACTGCATTTGCCTTTCTTGAAAGAAACAGAAAAGTGTAGCAGCCATCCTTTAGTCAGCCGACTTGCTTTACTGAGCAACAGGTGATGGAGGGGCAGGACTCCGGTCACTTCAACAGTTTTCTGGCATTTCTTTAACTTAAAATGACTTAAAATTCAAGGTATACCAAGGTTCTAGGGAGATTGGAAGCATCATAATGACAGCAAAGAAATGCAGATATAGGAAAAAGTTAATTTATCACAACTGGTCAGGGCAGTGCATTACACTGCATTAGAAAAAAAAAAAGACATATAGGAGGCATGCATCAATGTATGCATTTCTAATACACCAATTACATAATTCCCTATTATCATGCAGCTCCTATATCGAGTGATTATCCATAGACTTCAACTTCCTGCTTGATTTTCCCAAGTCACCATTACGTTCCGAAAACATGCAGATATATTAAACTGTATGTGAACCACATCACAGTTTCTTTTTCATTTCCAACAACTATACTTCTAATGCGTATAAGACAAATCGCACTGAGCAAGAAGTGCAACCTGTCTTATTCAATGCAACAGCTCTCATGCTGACTGTACTTTAGAAGTGCTGTTTTTTTATTTTAATCTATTTAGTACACTTTAACAGGCCAAATGTAAGCAGCACCGTCACAAAAGAGAAGAGAAGAGGAGCGGCGGCGTACGAGGCACATTTCCTGGTAAGTGATTACCTCAAACAATGTCAATCATGTCGAGAACAACCTGCTATGCAGATATCACACTGAAAGACAAAGTTACACACCTCTGTCAGACAAAAGAAATCAACGGCATAGGAAATGTGTGCGTGTCTGCGTGTGTGCGTGTGTGTGTGTGTGTGTGTGTGTGTGTGTATGGGGGGGGGTATCTCAGTGCATGTGTGTTGGGGGAGGGGTTAAGAAGAGAAAAAAGGGAGACAGACTAAAGAAAAAGTGAAGAAAAGGGGGTGGGAATTGGCGGAGAGCAGTTTCTCCAATAAAAAAAAAAAAAAAAAAAAAACCTTGCCCCTTTAAAAGATTTACATTAACCATAAGTCTAACCAAACAAATTGCGCACTGTTATTGGAAATGGCGATCCTGTTCGGCCAGGTTTGGGTCTTCATTGCAGTGACTAATAGTGCTTCACAGTTTTGCCCTTTTCAGTGGGATCTGCCCTCAGCTGCTAAACACACACAAACCCTCCTCTGTAGCTGCGGCTGACGTCAACCGTCACTTAGCAACAGCCTTTTGGTGTAAAAGCAGCAGCGCTGACACCGTTTTCAAAAGAGGCGCACAGAGAAAGACAGAAATTCAGAGGGAGATAGACACAGAGAGACTCAAATGACCAAAGGGGGAAGAAAGTAAAGAGTGAAAGAGTCAAATTTTCAGCGATCTAACTCAGTCATGATTTGGTGAGAAACCAGGGGAAGGATTATGTCATTTCCATAAAGTTTTCTGGAAACAATTAACAGTCTGTAAACGCTATGGTATGTCGTAATTTAAATACAAGTTAAATTTACTACATCCTCCGTTGCTATCTACTTAAATTCCCACAGAGGCTATTTAACCAAGGTTCTCCCACCTATGTCATAGCAGTCGGATTTAGCCACTTATTCCACTGGTCTAAGAAAACAGTCCACACATCCTAAGTCTGGAAGTTATCCTGTCTGAAATGTTGGTGGCCTTTAGTGGAAAAAAAAAAAAAAAAATCTCCACTGCTAGATGGAAAGAGACAGAATACCAGCAGCTTTGGGACCCACTGCGGCATTACTTATTTAACTTTAATTCACCTGGTTTTATGTGTCAAAAAAAATTATAAGTGTGTCTAATTGGTTCAAACTTAGCTGACGGCGAAGGGTCGGCCTCTCTGACCTAAATTACATGGAGGAAAAAAATATCCAGAAAAATTTAAATAGTCATATAAGCAAAGACAATGTCAGGGCGGTGCATTACACCGCATTAGAAAAAAAAGAAAAAGACATATAGGAGGCATGCAAAACTATTTTGTTTTCAATTTTAAAATTATCATAGCTCTAAAAGTGTGACCGAATATGATTAACATTTTAGCTGTATTGCAAAGAAAAGGTAAAAAAAATAAAAAAATAGGAAAGATAAGAGGAAGCAAAGTCCTCCACTGATATTCCATGAGGCCATTTTTTTAACATGGCCCTTCTGACGCCGGAGTCATTAGGCTAAGCTCTGCTAGACCTATCATGAAAACTAAAGAGCTGCAAGCTAATTGCTGGTGATCGTGACGCAAAACGTTTCCAGGGCAACCCGAGTTTTGGAGTACCCGCTCCAGCATTTCCTCATCTGTTTGCACTCACACCAGCAGGCTGACAATGCAGTCGCTGCATCCTGTTTCACTCTGCAGTCAGCCAAACGCCGAGTCTTGCTCGCTCAGCTTAACCCTTTCTCCTGGCCCCGCCGCGGCAATGAAACATTTAAAGCACCTATGCAAAAGTACTCCTGGCATGAAAAGGCCAACAGAAGCTGCCCCCAACCGGGCGCAGTGACTGGAGCCAAGTTTTAACCAGCGTAAGTCGCCACAAGATGAAAACATAAACACTTTAAATATTTGTTTTAAAAAAAATTATATATTGATCTAAAATTTAGAAGATATTCACAGCTACTATCCAAGCAGCCAGACGAGGCGTTGCTAAGCAATAAATTGGGACATCTTCGTCTCGACATCGTGACTGTTACACAAGCTTATAGAACACAGAGGTTAACTTCAGGGGGATATCAGTTAAACAACAGCTCAGCTCAAGTCGCATTTCATCAAACAGTCATAAAAAAAGAAAAAAAAAAACCTGCTCAAATCCTTGTTTAGAAGAACACACTAAACATGGGGACACCTTTATTTTTTATTAATTTATCCCTAAGTATCTGAGATAAGAATAACAATAAAATTGTGAATAACACTGAATTACTGCTGAGCAGAACAGAGATTTAAAATTCCAGGTTTATGGTTTCTGCAATAAAAAAAAATATTCCACAGAAATGAACAAACAGTAATGGGTTTTTTTCCCCTTCACTCAGAATAATTTTTATTCTGTAAACATGAGACTGTTTTGAGAAAATACAATTCAAATATAAATTAAAGCAAATAAAAATATGCGTCAGTATTTTAGGTTCCTTAGTTATTCAAAAGTAAACACAAACATACACCCACACAAATGCCACATTTATAAAAGGTTTGTAAGACGCAACCTCCATGTGTCAGAAGCATAGTTATAATTAAAAAATGGGGGAATGTTTATAATACACTTCAGAAACATAATTACTGAAATTAAGCTAGTTTCACTTTAACTTGAAGACATACGCTGACCAGAATGAGGAGAACCGCCTGCACTGGAAAATAAAACTGCTCAATGCAAAAACACACACACACACACACACACACACACACACGCTTCTCTTGAATTTTATACACACTGTTCACACGGTGTTTCAGCTCTGATTAAAAGGCAGAAAAACCCCCCCATCAAATTAAAACATGTGGAAAACAAATATAAATACCACCGACACACACGTTATGCTAAGATTTTATCTCATATGAAACGCCAAATTATTGTCACTGTTACAGTTGGTTTACAGCTGAGTAGTTACTGATGCTGCAACACCCACACCCCAATTCAGCTAAAAGTTTCACTAATATCCTCATGAGATAAGAGTTGTTACAGGTTACATAACCGGTTTGCTATACTTACGCATCTGTGCTCATACAAAGACAACCAGAAAATGGAGGAGACCTCCAGCAAAATGTAAGCAATTTATAAAACAGTCAAATGCGGGATTCTGGCACACAAACTAAGAAAAGCCTGTCCGTTACGTTCCATTTATTATTTTCAGGATGCACAAACCGACCTGAAGTTCAATTATCTGTTCTCCACTATTCCATCTCAACATTTCCTTTTGTACACCATCTTTTCAGCCCGTCTCATCATCGCTCAAGGCGAGCACTATTTTCTGCTGGGCAATTAATAAGACTTCTTCTAAATTTTTTTTTTTTTTCCCCTCCTCTTTGCAATCACCCCGTAGTACGTCACTCGGTTGTGACGTCAATGTTATATCATTCCACATGGCTTAACAGCGAGCTAACGTGACAGCTGAGAGCTGCCCTGTGCTTTCACCGCTCTCCCTGCAGCCTTCCCCTCCACATTCTGCTCCTCTGTTCTTGTCTGCATTTTGGAGGGAGGGGAAAGAGGAGCTGGGGGGGCGGGGGGGGGGGGATTAAGTGTTTTATTTACCCCTGCCTGCCCCCGTAGAGTGGAGCCACACAAAAACAGTGTACGATCTTTGAATTTGCGTAGCGCTAACAGCATGGCCTCTGAGGTCTTCCGTGTGAATCCAGTTGGACGTTTTTTACCCTGGAAGTGTGAACACAAAATGTTCTTAAAAAATAAAAATGTATATTTAGCTGACTCTTTCTAATTATACACAATTTGGAGAGTGTATTTCAGGTGTGAAGTTCTTTATTCTTGTATTTTACATAAACGATTTGTCTCATTTATCAACATCTTAGACAAGCAGATTGTTTGAATTGCAACAATTTAGCAGTATATTTAAGTTGGTATATTTTATAAATGCACACTTAATTCATCCCTTCATGTTGGTGCTAGAAATTCACCAATCAACAAGAGACTGAAATTGGTCAGTTGTCTCTTTATCAGCTCTGCTGGCGGTAATCATCAGGTGCAACACAAAATTTTACCTGAATACTTATTCATTAAGTGCACCGGAACACAGAGCTCCCTCCATTTTCGATTTGTAATTGAAATAACCAATAGAGAATGTACTTTGATGGATTTTGCTGGTGTGTTCAGTAGAAATCGGACAAGGGCAAATATGTTGATGTATAAATATGAAATTTCATCATGTTTAATTGAATTATACACTGCTATCTATTTTTTCCTCCTTCCTGTCTTATAGGAATGAGGAAAAAATAGATTTTTGCAGGTGAAACGTCAAGGAAAACCGGTATCTAAGTGGGAAAGGCTGATTGGTGCAACTCTAGTGAATATTCTTGAAAATTTTAAGAAATAAAAATATAAAAAAAACCCTGATTGAAACATATTCTGAAATCACTCAATTAACTGTGACACCAGAATGGAAAAGGAAAGGAAAAGAACAGAAACAACTATGGGTGTTGTTTCCCAGGTCGTTTAAACTTCACACACTGTACGTATAAATATACAAGCTTATGAGCTCAGACTGGAGCAGCGACTTTTTTTTAAATCAAGAATTACAACAATAACACCTTCTGACAAAAAAAACAAAAACACAAACAAAACAAAAAAAACGTGTTGTTTATTTGACATGGACCTGTACAAGCTGAGCTTCCTTCCTTTTCTGTAAGATATCGTATGCATTCAGTATTGTTTTTGTTAAAGGTTAATATGCAATAGACAGAAAATTGGCTATTGATATATTTTTGATTGGTTTTCTTACAGAATTCATAATTAACCTTTGACATCATCTGCATGTAAAAAAATATATACTTGCTTGCTTGATTTTAATATTATGCTCATGCAAAGCTCGGGAGTTTTAAAAATAAATATTTGAAAAAACTAAATTAACAAAATGAAATAAAGACATTAAATTAAATAAAAGACTATGAAAAATGATTTTTTTCCCCCCCCTCTAAAATATATGCCGATAAGGGCTTGTCAAGCTGAGTTTTAGTGAAATTCTCTGTGCTGTTCAGTCATTGAGGTTCAGAATGCACAAGTGAAAAAAAAAAAAAAAAAAAAAATTCAAATTTCCATTTAATTCCTGTTGATATTTGCATGTGCTTTGCAAGCTTGTAAAAATGAAAACAGAAGTCCTTTCTTTGATATGTTTACATAGTTTCTTTTCTACTGAAATGTGCTGGGGGAAAAAATAAAAGTATTATTTTCAGGTTTTCATTACAGGTTTGAAAGGCTTCATGCAGGAAAATAAAAACAAAAACAAACATCTCCTGCTCAAGCATTGGTATTCTACTGCAGTCTGACGGATAACAATTTCCCTGATAGTGTTTATCACTTTGTGCACATTAGGCAATAAATAGTGACATATGAAGTATAGAAATTATTTTCAGATGACTGTTCCAAATTACGCCTGTTAGTGACACAGCTTTCTGTGAGCTGTAACCCCCGGTGGGTGAATGTCATGTCTGCATGACCACTCTCATGCTTTTTTTTTTTTTTTTACAACCAAGCCAGTAAGGCAATCCTGTCATCGGACCCTGTAACATGTACGCAATGCTGGGGGCACAAGTCTGAACTTCCGCAGCCACATTAATCAGTCGGCACACAAGGTATCCACTAATCTGAAATGTAACAAAAAGTTAGCCGCTTTGTTGAAGAGTCAGATTTATATTTAAATAAATTAATAAAATTGTCTTCCACATTCTTCTCCTTTATGGTTTTCTCCCAAATAATTAGCAGCAGCATAGCGTCAGCAGTAAACAAACTGGAAGAAGCTAAGTTTAAGGTTTAAACAGCACCTGGATACTAGAGTGTGATAAATCCCAGACAGAATTATTTTAGGGCATAATCTTAAATGTAAGAAAAAGGATACACACACACACACACACAACATGCTTAACACACTAAGTGAACAGTGAAGGTATGTGGTATGAACTGTAAAATGACTTTAGTATTGTATTTCATTTAATGTACTGGCTAGAGTGAACATATTTCTGTCAGTCCAAATAAAACCAAAACAAAACTAGAAACATTCATGTAATCTCCATTTTCACAGAAGACTGTTAAGCCTGTCGACGTTGGGTTAGTTGAGGCTGCCAGCTTTATCGACCCATCTCATCAGCTGGGGTTAGTTAAAGTATGGCTAGTGAGGAATAAACTTTGGGATTGAAAATGGCACATTCCTGTGCTTTTCCAGGTCTTGTAGTTGTTTGGAAATTGATTGGACAGACTCGACAGAAATAAAAGCAACAAACTCAACAAGAGTCTCGTGTGTACAACTAAACAGCACACAATAATGGCATTTAAACTAAATTTTAAATATATTGATACGTGAAACCATCAGTTAGGGTTTACTTTGATCAAGATATATTACAATCATATGATGAGTTTACCAATAAAGATATGATAACTGGTCATCCCTCAGAAACACTTAATTTAAACTAATACTGGTTTATCCTATTTTCAGTTGTAGCCGTTGTAAATGGATAAAATCAGCTAAAATTGTTTCATGTTCGCCTCCCACTGCTCTGAGGATTCTTTCAGTTTCCACACAATTTAATTTAAAAGAATCTGAGCTTTCTCTCTCATTTTCTGTGCATCTACAGTTTGGACATTTATCAGTCTCAGAGCACACCAGCATGGTCTTCATGTCGAATCCAACAGTTAAAGAGATGTTCTCATCCAGTTCCAGGTACCAACTGAGGGTCCCAATCGAGACCTTTTTAAAAGATTTAAACAAAACTGAACTCTTGGTAACCGTCTTAGGTCTGCTGCTTATGATGATAAAAAGATACGCAGCTGCACAGCCAATTTTCAACCATCAAGGCTGGGTTAAATATGATAAAAGAAATGTATTTCATTTCAACGGTATTGCTGAAAATTTTGATGATAATATAAATACAATTAAACGGCATTTTTCAAACTTTTTTTTTTTTTTACACAGTGTTTCTCCACCACTCTCAGCACCTCAGCCATCAAAAAATATATCCCCTGTGTGAGAAGAAAAGGAAGATTAAAGTCCATCCAACTGGCCAAATATTTCAGAGATATGCACAGTGTTTTGCATATTACATTTTACTAAATGCTATGTCTAAGAAGTCCTTTATTGACTTAAGTTTTGCATATACTAATACAATAATGGCAATCGCTATTGAATATAATGTGCACTTCTAACTATGAATAACTTGCAAAACTTCTACTTTACGTACGCACGTTATTTTGTTCATCCAATTTGTGTTTTCCGAGTAGCTATCACATATAAACAACAAACAATACAAAGAAACACTATTCAGCAAGTTTTGCATCATTCAAAGCAAAGCGCTAAGTTTAGGAAGCAGGAGAATAATTTCTAATTTGCGTCAACACGCAACTTCCTACAAATGCAGTGAAATGTGCTATGAGTCATATCATTAACAAGTCCTAATAAAGCCCAAAATTACAGACCACTAATATAATCTGTGACATCTATAAGCAGTACAACGTCACCAAGAGAAGCACATTCATTTATTGAATCTGTGTTGCATGAAGACTCAGAAGAAGGAATGGAAGGAAAACGTTGGGCACATTTTATGTGATGTATTGTCAGCAGCTGTCTTGAATGAAGTAATCCATGTTGGAGAACATGTTAACACTAAGTGAGATCTACTATTGATCAAATGTTATTTTCAAGCAAGTGCATGGCACTAAATATAATAAATGTTATAAATCATCATAAAGCGGCTCTCTTGCCTGTTTAGAACGGATGCAGATCTGTCTCAAAAGGGAAAATTCCTGATTGGGACATCCCTACGTCAGAAACTTATGAAATGATCCAGAAATGTTCTCATACTGATGTCAGGTCTATGAATCACGAGGTCTATTTGTATTTGTAGAAGAAGTCCATTATAACCTTTTGCGTCACATCGGTGAGGTTCCCCACCAGGACAATGTCGACCTCCACATATATCCATTACACATGTCCTCCATTGTTTATTACAACCATAATACTCATCTGGAACAAGTGTCTGGGAACCATCATTTGGCGGTTCTGGAGAACTCTACGCCTTCTCTGAAGTTTGCTTTCACTGTAGACAAGACGTGCAGATTATCACTCTTAAAAAAAAAAAAAAGCCAATCTACGTGCTAGACATTGTCAATCCCTTCCTTTTGTGGGAACACATTGTTTATGCTTCTGGCACAGAGGTTCTCCGAGGAGAGCGTGATGACCAGAGAGGTTAGAAAGTTCACAATGGTGTCAATGTGCTAAGAGCAGGAGTGGCTGTTTCCATCTACCAGCACTGAAACTGAGAGAGAGAGGGGGGACATTATCAATCATGTCACAGACTGTAAGTGATAAAACTTTGCAGACAACTCACTGAACATAATTTAATATCTTTAAAGTGTGACAATATATCTCAGAATTAAAGAGGCTAGCAAGTTTTCTTCACAACCAAGGGTCAAGACAAGATTTTTTTTTTTTTTTTTTTTAAAGACGGTTATGATTCTAAAATTATGAGTGCTTTCAAATGTGGTCCATATTCACGTGCCATCCTGAACAAATATTATACTCTTGTATGAATATGATGCTAAAGCAATGCCTACCACACTGATGAACTCAGTGCCTGAAAAACCACGTGTTGCTGTTAATGGACAAACAATTCTCCTGTATTTGTGAGCGAAAGACAGAAACCAGTGACCCTGTCAAACAAGAGGGGGGCAGAGGGTGCACGGACTGCTTTGTGTGCAGAACGTGTGTGAAGATGAAGAACATGTACAACATTACCAGTGAACCCAGAGTGACTCCTTTCAAAATGATTCTTTGTACTTGCTTTTTGCCTGCCTCTGACGCAAAGGCTGTCCATTTTTGTGCAATATCGCAATTGAATCACACAATATAACAAAGAGTTGTTATTCTACTGAAGATACTTTCTTGTGCAAAGTTTGCAATCCTTCCCAGCGGAGTAATTTTGTCTCCAACGGGGGAGACAAACAGATACAAAAGAGCGGTAGATAAAACGCAAAACAACTATGACGAACATCTACAAGTGTTCTGCAGGATTATATATAAGCAATCAATATGCAGGTTCAGAAGGCTAGCATTTATATATTTTCTTTTTTTTTTTTTTGCTAATGTGCATATAAGAATTCAGTTCAAGTGGAAACCACTGGAGGAGATTCATACAAACCCATTTTTGAAATGATCTTCTATTGGTTTCTAAGAAAACCTTTAACTAAAACATAGAAAAGCCAGGAAAATGTCAAAGCATGACTGATGATAACTGCCCACACGTTTAGATTATTTTGATTACCAGTTAAGCCGGTGTCCGGCTTCAGTTCTGAGCAGATAAACAAAACAAAAAGGACTTTGGGGGTCTTGACTGTTTTAAATGTGTACCTGGTAAATTAGAGGCTAATTACTATAAGGTAAAGACCTTAGAAGCAGCATCACAAAAGCTAATTATAAAACATAACTGCAACTCCCTCTGTGTATTTAGTTTATGCCTCTAGTTTATGTTAGTTTCTTTTCCTCCACTAAGTAATATGCTTAAATTCGTCTGATATGAGGTTTTTTTTTCTTTTTTTGCTATGCATAAAGTTCCCTTTTGGATGTAAAATGTTTGCATCTGGTCGGATAAAGCTTTCTCTATAGAATTTTAGGGACTATTATAGTATGTCATGCTATTCTACAAATAGAATGAAACACAATGTGGTAAATGGAGAAAAGAAATATGCTGAAACGGGAAACAGAACAACCGAGACAATCTGGACATGCAATTTTAGTTCTCTTATCATTCCTCCCAAAGCTCGAAGGACACAGAAACAATGTGCGTGACCTGATGGTCTGGCATCTACTTCAGAATAGCCTGCTTTGTTTTTTAAAATATGTTGTTGACAGTTATATCTATGTGGTTTACGTATAGATGAAGGCAACGGTTGTGTACAGAAAGCTTTTAAGTCGAGGCACGATGCATGTAATATGAAACCCCCGACACCACAATGGAAAGTGTCCCCATTATCTTATGAATGTAAACAACTAGGCTTTTTGCAGATTGTACAAGTTTATGTTCGGCTAGGGACTGATGAAGCTGCTCACCATCAGTATGTGTTGTCGACAGCCCCCATCACTGGCTCTACTGCTGGCTGTGTTGCTATTCCGCCGACAAGCTTTAGATTTCTTCATTTTTAACTGATACAAACCTTACGAAATGTAGGAAATGTAAGAAGATAGAAAAATACTGTGTGAAGCAGACCTTATAGACTTAGATAATGCAATATACTAGTTACTGCCAAGCTAAAAGTGGGCAATGCATCTTTTCTATGCAGACAAAGTGATATTCTCCTCATACACGGAGCTGACTGCAACCGTAACACAAAAACTATGAAAAGTTGCTACACCAAAGTTTTAAAATGTTAGTTTCAAAAATGCTAGCTTTGAAACATGCAGTTTTTTATGGTTTTAAGTGCTTTTAATGTGCACGGTAGACAGTGCTGCATACTGCAAGTCAGCTGGCTGAAACAAAGTTCTGACCCTTCTAGCTGTCTTTACACAAGAAAGGAAAACCTTCTGCTTGGAAATATTTTGAAAACCACAATCGCTGATGAAATGTGTAGTAGAACTATAACGTATGTAGCTATAAGTCACGTCTTATAGCAGCAGTCAAACCAGATAACACTGATTAACCAGTGAATATCTGCTTATTGTAATTGTGTCAAGGCCTCAAGAATATTAGAAAGTTATGCTAAGGTGATATTACTGGTAAATGTTGCCATGATGACTTCGGCTCTAATAAATCCACACAATGTCCTCCCTCCTGTCTTTCTTGTGTGTTTCCAAAACATTCTATGATCTAGCAACTCTGGCACTATGACTTTAAGTCAGATCATTTATGCGCAACTTCTGAAGCAAGACTCCATTAATCAGGCTAAGCATCTCACTGACATGCAATGTTTTAATATTTCTGGATAATTTCTGATAGTTGGAGTATATTAGCTAACAATCACTGCATTCCAAGCAGCTCTTTTTCAACATTAATATTGCATACAGTCATACTGTGATGACAGTTACCATAATACATTATTGAGCAGCTGTGCTCAATAATATAAAGACTATATTATTGAAACCTATACGAAAAATTATAGGTTTGATTTTCTACACAAAAAGCACTTGCAAACTTTTTTAGACCTTGCTTAAATGAAAGGTCTAAAAAAATCTAAATAAATGTAAATAAAGTTACACAGAAACAGAGATAGCCCTTCTACGTCACTCTTTAGAAATGCAACGCTGTCCTCAGTCATTTTAGACGAGGAATTCAGTGACGCTGATATCAAACAGTTACATGACACAGTCTCATGACTGAAGTTGTCTATCAAGTTGTTTATCGTAGTGGCAAACTGATAATTTTCTTCTGTTGAGCTTGAACTGCTTTCTGTCATGACGTGGGTGCTCGTCCACTCGCGTGCACGGTGAGCAGTTCTGGATTATCTGTGGGCCTATTTTTGCAACTACAACAACACAGACCATGGTCCTGCAGAGGGCGGGAAGTGGAGGGGGGTGAGGTGACCTACCTGCTCTCTAGATATGCAGGGCAACGAGGGTCTGCGGGGCATTTTACAGCTGCCATAATAGCTGGTCGACGTTTCCCCCAGTGAAACACAACTGGACCGTCTCCGTGGTTTGATCACGGGGACCTTTTCCTCCGCGCTGGAAATCCCACACGGCGCTTCCCTCGTCTGGTAATAGCGGTCAAAACAGATCCCCAACAGGGAGCCAGAAACCCCCGCAAAGCAGGCCAGGAGCGGTCTGAGCAGTGCGGGCAGACCGCTCAAACTTGTGAGAGAGAGCAGCCACACCACGCTGGCGAACACCAGGACGAGGACGCTGTGCTTGAGTTTGAGCGTCGGGATCAGCGTGAGCAGACCCACGCATCCCAACACGAACAACAACCTGCCCACCATTTGCATCTGGTGCTGGTCCTCTCCCCATTGCAAGAACCGCAGAACCAGAAAATCCCCGAGGTAGCACGAAGCTGGCAGTGACAGGAGCCACGATCTGCTGCTCTGCTTCTTCTTCCTCCTCAGGTAAAAGGTGAGGAAGAAGAAGGCACATCCTATGCTGAACAGAGGACTGATGGACTGGGAGAAGCCCAGCAAAAAAGTCCGCAAATCCCACACCGAGTCACTTTGCAAGCTCCTGGAAATGAGGAAAGAGACGGCGAAAACAACAAAGGCGCCCACGTACAGGGCAGACACCTTTAGCAGTTTGGAATTGAGGACGTCTTCGTTACAAAACCTGCACACGCTGAACAAAAATCCTCTCTGATGGTCCTGTTTGAGGGGGGTGACGCAGCTCTTCACATAGCCGTTCCTGAAGCCCTCTGAGCTGTTTACACTTCCAGTCCCGTCGTGGTGCCTTAGTTTACCGTGCAAAACCTCTCCTTCCTCCCGTGCGGCCATAGCTTCGAGTCCTGCTCCTCGTATCTTCTCAAAGGTCCCCCGTTTACAACTATTCACGGCGTATTAACGCTGAACTACATGACAGCAAACGCGCTCCATGGTCACTCAAACGTGTTCCAGCACTTGGACTAAAGAAAGAAGGTGAGATGTTGTTTTTACAGAAATTGGGCTCTCCGTCGCCGCCTACAGCCCACAACTGAGAACTTCATGACTTGAGTGTGTGAAGTGTGATCTGTATGGGATCCTGAGATAGCAATGTCACCAACGTGCTCTCCGGGCTGGGAAAACTTGGAAAATGGCTAACCTTGGTTTGGATCAAAAGCATAGTCAGTTTCTGTAAACACGATTTACGGGCTAAGGCAGAAGATACCTTTTAATGATAACTAAAGACATATCAATGAAAGTTTACTTTTAAAGCAAAAAAAAAAAAAAAAAAACTTTGCCAAGCAAACTATAAAACTGATCAAATAATAAAATCTTAATCTTCAAAAGTCTCAGAAAATTTTCAGTGCAGATACAGACCAATTTTGTGTATAAAACTGCATGTACAAAACATCATCAACATATGAGGAAATAATAATAATAACACCCGCAATCCTGCGTCAATGGACAGATGGATTTTGCATATCTTTGCATAAAGCTACCTTGATAACAGATAACTTTCCAAATGAACTTTATGGCTCCTTTTGGAGCTTATCAATTTGTCAAAGTTTGAACCTCTTATCTCCACATTCTCATTCTATATTGTTTTACTTTGTGTATGGTGTATCTCTTTGAAATACCAGGCCCTCTTTCACAAAGACAGAGTTACATAATCTAACATAAGAAAATATATATGAGCATGGCCAAAACTTCTGGAACCATCCTGGCTTTACTTTCAAATATGAGCTTAAACTCTAAACTTGCTCTACCTCTAAGAATTATGTCACACTAAAAGTAGCTCACAGGCAACTTGTATTTATAGTTAGTACTACTGGCTTTGACAAGTCTACTTGTGGACAATAATCAGTAGCAAATTTGGTGTTTTGTATATATTTCAAGATGTTTTAAAAATTACGCAACACTTTGAAGTGAAGACATTATTTACTCAGCAAAACAAACCATTTGACACTATACCCTTGCTAATACATCAGTTTGCAACAACATAAATTGTGGGTCCTTCTCACTAATTAAAAAGAGCTACCTCTAATGTCATTAGCTGCACCTGGTTTTACATCAAATGTCGGCTAAAAGGTAAGTGAAATAGAAAATTAAAGCCTTGTGTTCAGTATAGGCTATGGTGCTCTCCACTCTAATCCCAGAGGATTTTTTTACATGTGCAGGTTCATTGGATGAAACTGTGAATCTAAAACAAATCAATACAAGACAAACTGACAACTTTTACCATGAATACAAAGAAATTTGGTAAGGGCTTATGGAGCTGTGGGTGTGATTGCTTTTTTGGAAATTACCACAACTGGTTGATGCTCTGAAACAAGTAAGAAACTCAAGCTGGTTTGTGTGTGTTTTAATCGCGTATTCTGCTTAAACTTATAATGTGTTCTATTTTCTGCCAGTTTCTATAACAGAGGTATGAGAATCACTGGAACATTACAGACTCTGTGTGATATTGTGAGGAAATGGCAAACATTTTCAAGTAGTTCATGTGGGATTTTTAACTGTTTTATTTTACCTTTATTTAACTAGTAAAAGTGCAATAACTTTAAGCAATAAAGTACAATTGAAATTTGGTTAAAAGGTGATGATTTTCACTGTAACATCTGACGCTGGTCCTGTTTTGTGGAAGCCTTTTATGTAACAAAGAACTTAAACTTTTGAATGAGACAATTTCAGACATTTTCAGTTAGAACAATCCTAGCAGCCAGAGCACAGCAACTAATAGTATGCTTTCTATCTCTGTTCACATGGGAGAAACATGCAGGTATAGATACGTTCACATATTTTTGCATCAACTGTGGTACTAAGGTTAGTTTCCACTAGAGGATGCTACAAACTAATATGTTGTAATGAAAGTAAAACAATTCTGGAAATTGAAATTACAAGGCTATAGCAGTTTATGTTTTTGCCTTATGGTGAAAAACTATTCTGCTTATCCCATTGGTACAATTAAAGTGTCATATTTCAGCTTTGTGCATCCCGTGAGCTGTTTCAGTAAGATAATATTTTCCGAGTAAATAAAAAGAAAGATTAAAACAGCATAAGCAATCTTGTGCCAGTTGACCAGAGTTTTTAAACACCAGAGTTCTAAAAACAGGCAATTCTTGTAACATACAAAAACTGTGACATTTACTTATAGATAGATTCATGAGTTCAGAGTTTTATTCGGTGTGTTGCAACTTAACATTTATTTTGACTTCTGTATCTCTGTACGATTTTATTTTTGTTCTAAGTGTTGTATTTCTATTACTTACTTTTGTATTCTTTTATGTATTTGAATAAAATGAATTGATTTTGGATGAACTAAGCAAAAATTTTAACTGGTTCTAGTTCGATCTTTAAGTGTGTTAAGATTACTTTTGTTGTGACTTCTGTAACAACAGAATTATTGAATAAAATAGTACAATTTCTCATACTTTGTTATGTTGCAATATTCATTCACAGAATAGAAGAACGCAAAACTTAAAATTAAAGTGCAACTTTCTGATAGATTTTAAAATTCAGCTTTTTAATATTTTAGTTAGCGCTTCCTTGCGCGTTTGAGCCTTCCGGGGCACGGTAGTAGTGATGTGGCTCAGGAAGCTGTCTTCCACGTCAGAAGGAAGAAGCGGAGAGCCGATAGACAGCTCACCACTGGGGGCTCATAGGGCTTTTACACAGGTAAATAACTAAAGTTTGATATTGGTAACCACCTTTAAGAACTAGATATATGTTATAGCTGTTATACAGCTTATAATTGATAAACATGCGTGATATTGTTTGTTTTGCATATCTTAACATATAAGACAGCAAGCTAATGCTACCGTCCTCCATTTCATTACAACCCTGGACGAAAGCTAAGCTACTGTTAGCTAACAGAGGTTACAAATTCGTGTATTTCGTGTAATACCAAATCTCTGTTAGCTGCGTAACCAACTAACAAGATAATTTAAGGTTGTTTGTTAGCATTTACCCTCACCCAACTGTTTGTTTTGATGCAAACAACTCTATTTGTCGCAAAGACGGCAAATCGCACTTGTTCAACTTTAGCTGTTTTAGCTAGCAGCTGCTCAGCTGCTTTGCACCGCCTTATATTGTTATGAGAGCAACGGTAAAATTATTGTTTATGAAAAATTAAAGATAATTTAATGAAATTGTGCCAGAATTCGTGGCGCTATCGACCTTTAATGCACAACCCCCGGCAAATTGAACATGTGTAAGACGGTAGCAAAACATATTGGTACAGATAAATATAAAAAAGTAAAGCAATTAACACATTAGTACATATAGTATATACACTGAGATTACTTGAGATATTCCACCTAGTACTGTTTTAATATCAGTCTTAGAGGTGTAATATATTGAAACATCCTAAATCAATGGAAAATTTAATTAACTGAACACACAGTTTGTCTATGTGGCACCTGAGTCACCTTACAGTGGTCCTGGTACCAGTGCCACGTCCAGTTATCCCGCAGTTACTTAAAGGAGAAGTTTATGTTAAATATTATAATTGTACCGTTAAAAATAAAGTTTCAAGACTTGATAGACCTTTTTGCAAAGTATGTTTCATATTTTAGTGACCTATGTTAGGCAAACTAAAGGTATAAGCTGTAATGCACACAACTATGTTTCCATCCCATTGTCATGCAAATTTTAAGCAAACTTCTGTATTAAAAGAGGAAAACAAAAATGAATATCTGAATTAGGCATGTTTCCATCTGCTGATTGGGAGCAAATCAACCATCTTCCCTTTTGTGCATCAACTTTTTTTTTTGGAAATACCTAAACCACCTCAAGCAAGCGTAAAAACGTTACTTTTTTATTTTTATGAAAGTGAGGAAGTTGTTTTTTTTTTTTTTTTTATTCTGCTGTCTACATCAACTGCTTCTAATGCTATACTTCAAAACTCGCATATAAAAACTCTGGTAACACAGTTACTGGCTCTGTTTTTTTTTTTTTTTTTTTCCCATCACTTTAAAAACTTTTAGCTGCGTGTCACAAAAGGCAGTTTATGATTTTGAATCTGTGTGGTTCTCCAGAGTTCACTGATCCGTTTTCAACATAGAAGCATCATATGAAGCAACAGTCACCAAAGCTTAAGTAAAAGTAATGCACTTCAAACTTGTATTTTAGATTACATTTTTTAAACAGAGGGCTTTATTTTAAGCAGCTTACAGGTTAATAGTAGATTTAATAGTAGATTCCAGGGCGATGCTTGGTACAGCATCTGGGCCAAAGTTATGTTGACCTCTGCCAGATGGAAAAGTTTGGGATCACATAAGCAATCTCAGATAAAGGGAACCCTCCTTGTTCTAAGTACTAAAACACAAACTGGGGAATTTGTCCCCGTAGCTCTTTTTAGAAGGATATCCAAGTTTAACCTTAGATGACTTGTTGGCTTGTGAATGTTTTGGTTTTACAAACCTGATTAAATTCAGATTCTTAAAGATGCTGTTCAATTTAATATTGGTTCTTGTTTAAAAGTTATTAGATTAAATTTTTTCTAATACATTTTTCTGCTCTATAGTGAATAAATCACTGATTATAAGAGTTAAGTTAGCCTTAGCAGCAACTCAGTGCCTCCTAAACAACCTAAAGCATAACCAGCACCAGACCTTACATGGATGCACAATAAAGTAACACTACCAAGCTTAAAAAGGGAAACTTAATAAAAATATATATTTATTGTTAAATTTAGATCTAATCCTTTCCGTACGTTTAGATGTAAATGCAAATATATTTCTACACCCAACCCGGGAATATTGGTAGAGCTGTGCTGTTGGTTTGTTTATTTTATTTATTTTTTTGTTTGACAGCCCTTTTCACTGGAATTTTGTTTTCTCAATTTCTTAAAATTTAGCACAAACTCTTAAAGAGAATTAACATATTTAGAAAAAGGTTACTATTTAACTATAAATGATTCTTTGAAATGTTAGCTGTATAATATGCAATCTCTCACGGGAACCATGTATAATTCCAAGAATGTGGTTGTGGAAATTTATTTTGTGTTAATTCCATTGCCACTGAATTAATAGTTCTCGACATTATTGATTTTTCCATTCCTTACTTTTCCAAACTGCTGCTGTGTAAGACTGCACAGTGCTTTACTCGGTCTTTTGTATTTGTTTTATTTCCTTGTTCAGACTTTGATCAGTTAATGTTGATGCTTTCTTTTGCACTATTTAGATCATCGGCACTGGCATTTTCTCTGCCTTTTACTGATCTTTTCATTTTTTTTCTGGTTCATATAGGTATCTACCCGGCAGCTTTTTTCACTGGGATTCTTGTAAGAACCTCTACAAACCCAGCAGCAAAATGACAGCTGCAGAAAATGTTTGTTACACTCTGATAAATGTTGCCTCTGACTCGGAGCCCCCTTCTGAAGTCAGCTTAAAAACAGATCTAGGTAAGTCTTTTTAATATGACCCCCACTTCCCTAACTTTTGCTGTAGTTCATAGATCCTATTTTACTTGTAGTAAAAATACAGACATTTAAGCCTATGTATTTATTTCTCTTTTAGTAGTTGATAGAGTTTAATATGAAAACCGTTTTTCTTCAGAAAAGGGCGAGATCAAAGCAAAAACTGAAGCCCTGAAAAAGGTTATCATCATGATTCTGAATGGCGAGAAATTGCCAGGACTTCTGATGACCATTATTCGCTTCGTGCTGCCACTTCAAGACCACACCATAAAAAAGCTGCTGCTGGTTTTCTGGGAGATCGTTCCCAAAACAACTCCAGATGGCAAGCTGCTGCAGGAGATGATCCTGGTCTGTGATGCCTACAGGAAGGTGAGCAAACTGTGACCTCAATACTTCAAACAAACAGAAAAATTATGTAAAGGTTCAGTCAGATAATATCCAGATTTTATTGGTTTGCCAGTTTTGTGACTTATAGAATTCATAAACTGTTCCTTGTTTAAATTTGTATTAAAAAACAAGAATTTTAAATATACTGCCTCAGTTGTAGCTTTGGCAAATATATTTGTTTTGTTAGTTAAAATTAACATTTGAGTTGAAATTTTTTTTTTTTTTTTTACAATGTTCTAAGAACAGTTTGCTTTTGTTCTCTGCACATTTAGTTATTGCAAATGTTTCTTTTAATTTCAGGACCTGCAGCATCCCAACGAGTTCATCCGTGGCTCCACTCTCCGTTTCCTGTGCAAGCTGAAGGAATCTGAGCTGCTTGAGCCTCTGATGCCGGCTATCCGGGCCTGCCTGGAGCACCGCCACAGCTACGTCCGCCGAAACGCTGTCCTGGCCATCTATACCATCTATAGGTACCAACAGCGGAACATCTTCTTACACCTCCACATCATGCAGTTTGTAATTTTTTTTGTGAGTAATGAGTCACTTTATATTTTTTAGGAACTTTGAACATCTCATCCCAGATGCTCCAGAGTTGATCCATGATTTTCTTGTCAATGAAAAAGATGCCAGCTGTAAGAGAAATGCCTTCATGATGCTGATTCATGCAGATCAGGTTTGTTGCATTTCAGCACATAGTCTGTTTGTAGCAGGCCGTGGTGTTTATGCAGACCTAAGCAAAGTCATCTGCTCCTGCAGGATCGAGCTCTGGATTACCTCAGCACATGTATCGATCAGGTTCATACTTTCGGCGACATCCTGCAGCTGGTCATTGTGGAGCTGATATACAAGGTAGGAAATAGGCCGATTTATATAATTCAGGTTCTGAGTTAAACAAGCATGTAATAAAAAAAAGACAATGATTTTTTAAAATTTTTTTATTGCTGTTCTGTGTGTTAGGTTTGCCATGCTAATCCATCGGAGCGCGCCCGCTTTATCCGTTGCATCTACAATCTGCTGCAGTCTTCCAGTCCAGCTGTTAAGTATGAAGCTGCTGGGACTCTTGTTACTCTCTCCAGTGCTCCCACAGCCATCAAGGTGCATATTTTACCCTATTGTTATTGTACGCCAGATACGTTGTTGAATTGGACTGATATGTTTTCTGACTATCATATAATTTTCCGGACCCTAGGCTGCTGCGCAGTGCTACATTGATTTGATCATCAAGGAGAGCGACAACAACGTCAAGCTGATCGTTCTCGATCGTCTGATCGAACTGAAGGACCATCCGACTCATGAGCGCGTACTTCAAGTAGGTTGATTCATGGCTGCTTTATCTTTTACTTTGAAATGTTTTCAACATTCAATTTATTCTTAGTTATGTGAGACTGTTGGGATGTAATCAGTTTAATTAACTATTTACTTTTTTATGTATTTATCCAGGACCTAGTGATGGACATCCTGCGCGTCCTCAGCACCCCCGACCTGGAAGTCAGAAAGAAGACCTTGCAGCTGGCCCTGGACCTCGTCTCCTCTCGTAACGTGGAGGAGGTCGGTTTTAAATTGTTATTGTTTTTCAGGTGTTTTTATTTTTTTGGTGTCTTTTCTCTGACAGAAGCTGCTTTGCAAATATTGTGACTTCTGTCTGCTTTCTAGTTGGTGATTGTTCTGAAGAAGGAGGTGATTAAAACAAACAATGTCACAGAACATGAAGACACCGATAAGTACAGACAGCTGCTGGTTCGCACTCTCCACTCATGCAGCGTGCGCTTCCCTGACATGGCAGCTAATGTCATACCTGTGGTGAGTCTTTTATGTTAGCACCATGAGAAAATCTTCTCTAAGCTGTTTTCCATTTGTATAATTAGCTTAACAGAGACTCAAATGAATATATATGTGTTTTTGATGGGATTTCAATCCTAGCTGATGGAATTCCTGAGTGACACTAATGAGGCAGCTGCTGCTGATGTGCTGGAGTTTGTGAGGGAGGCCATCCAGAGGTTTGACAGCTTAAGACCTTTGATCATCGAGAAGATGCTGGAGGTTTTTCATGCCATTAAAACAGTCAAGTAAGCTTTCAGAAACACTTTTATTTATTTATTACTATCTGGAACCTGAAATAAATGTTTTTTTAATAATCGTATTGTTATAAAGGATGGGTCAGATATTGTTTGTATAGAAATTCATTACAGAATATTTCAAGCATTTTATTTGTTAATTTTGATCATTATATCTTACAGCTAATGAAATTCCCAAGTTTTTCAGCTCTTTGAATATTAAAGGACCAATAGAAAAAATGTATACAGAAATGTTGGCATGACTTGCACAATCTTGAGGAAGGCTGAGTGTTGAAAAGTGCTTTATCAAAGCTTGATAATGGAAAGTTGAAAATGGAATAAGTGTGATGTGGTAAAAAGGCCCATATGCCATAGAGATAACAGAAGCCGTGAGATGATTGTGTGAATCCATGGCCTTTCAGTAGTTTAAGGGAGATTGACAAGTCGTGGGCTCTGAGCCAGAGACTATGTCTAAAGCGTCCCAACTAGGTGAAGTTGAGGAAAAAAAATAACTGGACTGTTGCTCAGTGGTCCAAAGCACTCTTGAGAAGAAAGTGAATTTTGCATTTTAGTTAAACATCAAAGCCCAAGTATGGTGCAAGAGTGGAGAAGCACAGAATCCAGGCTGCTTTCTTTAGGACTGCTGTGACGTTTCCACAGCCACTGATGGTTTAGAAAGTCATGTACCTGCTGGTGTTGGTCCACTGTGTTTTAATCAAGTCCAGCAGTCACTCAGAAAATTTTACAGCATTTTATTCTTTCCTCTGTTGAAAAGCTTTGTGGATATGCTGATTTCATTTTCTTTTGTGATGTTCCACCTATATGTGTATGTTAAGCACAGTTGCCTAAAATGGGTCACTTTTTGTGCAATGCATTTGGGTTTTTAACTTTGAGTTGTTAGGTACACACTTGTTGTCTAATAAGTGTTAGGCTAACACTTGTTAGACTAAGTCCAGCTTAGTTCACAACATCTAACATCTAAGCTTCACTGTACATGTTTGTCACAATTGCTTTATTCCAGGATTTACAGGGGAGCACTTTGGATTTTAGGAGAATACTGCAGCACTAAGGAGGACATCCAGAGTGTGATGACTGAAGTACGCAGGTCTCTTGGAGAGGTGTGTGTGCTTAGTGATGTCTCTAAGTTCTTACTGATTGGCTATGGTAAATTTTAGTCTTATGAAAATGGTCTTAAATCTCTTACATGTGTACTGAACAGATCCCAATAGTGGAGAATGAGATTAAAAAAGAGACGGGTGAGTTGAAACCAGAGGACGAAGTAAGTGCAGCTCCAGCTCAGAAGCTGGTGACGGAGATGGGGACCTACGTGACACAGAGTGCCCTGAGCTCCTCCAGGCCTTCGAAGAAAGAAGAGGACAGGTAAAATTTGCACATTGGAGTTGGATTACAAGTCCACAATTTTGAACTGATTATTTTTCTCGAGTTTCCCATATGTCTCAGTCTGTTTTGTTTTTTTTCCCAGACCACCACTCCGAGGATTCCTAATGGATGGAGACTTCTTCGTGGCGGCTTCCTTGGCCACAACACTCACCAAATTGGCCCTGCGTTACGTTTCAATCGTTCAAGACAAAAAGAAACAAAATGTAAGTTATTCTACCTATAAAGTCACTTATACAACCCTTCATTTGTTTTAAAGCCATCTGCTTGTTTCTCTAATCCCTCCCCCTCTCTGTGAATCTTCAGTCATTTGTAGCTGAAGCCATGCTGATTATGGTCACAGTGCTGCACCTGGGCAAGTCCTCTCTGCCCAAGAAGCCAATTACAGATGATGATGTGGACCGCATCTCATTGTGCCTGAAGGTTCTGTCAGAGTGCTCACCACTTATGAATGACATTTTCAACAAGGAGTGCCGCAGATCCCTGTCGCATATGCTCACCGTCAGGCTGGAGGAGGAGAAGCTGTCACAGAAGGTAATGGCGGTTGAGTCACTGGGCTGAACTCTGTATTTAACCTCCTCAGAATCATAGGCTCAGGAAGAAATCACATTTTCCTGTTCTTGTTTTTTTTTTTTCTTTTTCTTTTTTTATCTGAAGTCAACTTGATTCGTCATGCACTTTTTAAAAAAGGAAGCACAGACCAAAGTGCTGAACTTTATAGATTTACAATAATAAAAACATGTGTTAGAAAAGAAAAATGTCTAAAACTAGATTTAGAAGAGGAGCTTGAATATAGTTTTAGATTTAAAAGGAAATTTATGTTGAACATTTTTGCTTTTTCGGGGATGTGCTTTATTTTAGCTGAATAATCTGTTGTTTTGAAATAATTTACTTCTTGATAGTTTTATGAGAATAATGAAAAAAAGATGGGTATTAACATCCAAATTTGATCAACATTTTGATAAGACTGCCAAAATCTGGTTGAACATTCAATTTTTTCAACTGTGTGTCCTATTTTATTATATTAATAAAGATGCCACTAGAGCCCTTTAACAGTTCTGGTCACAATCATTTTGGTACATGTTTTAATTGTAAATCATTTTTATTCATTTCTCAGAGATGTGACAGGAAGATGATCACTGAAATTTCTTCTGTTTTTAACCAAAGCAATATTTGTAGCCAGTTTGTTTTGACACCTCTATTGTTGCTCTTAGATCATGTTATTAACTACAATATAGAATTATAGTCACAGATGGTAGTATGGAGTTATAGAAAGTGATAACAGCAGTATTTCACCTAGTAACATCCAAGTATCTTCTGCATCATTCTAAAGTTTGAACACATACTTTGTCGGTTACCTAAAATGAGCAAGTGTCTCCAGATATTTTTGAACTATGCTCTGGTAGTACACAACACATTTCAAAGCTATGATCGTGAAGCAGATAAAGGCTGATCCCCAATGCATTTCTAATCCTGATCACAGAAAGAATCCGAGAAACGAAACGTGACTGTGCAAGCAGACGACCCGATCTCCTTCATGCAACTCACAGCCAAAAATGAGATGACCTCTAAGGAGGACCAGTTTCAGCTGAGCTTGCTGGCTGCTATGGGTAACACCCAGAGGAAGGAGGCTGCTGACCCACTTGCATCAAAACTCAATAAGGTAAGCCACAAAGCCCTGCTGAGCAGCATACAGTTTGGCACTAGAGATTGAGTTGTTTGAAAAGCTCTCCTGTCTATTCATTAACCACAGAGGGCGCTGTAGTTTTTGGACATTAGGAAAAGTTGCACAACTATTGATACATGGTTGTATTTTTCAAGTTATAGGTTATGGTATGAAATATATAATGAATTGCTCCTGGATATTTTGTTGTGCTGTTTGTAAAATCTGCTCAAAATGTTAGAAGGATATTTCAGTAATTGCATCAGACATGATGATTAAATACATTTTTTTCTAAACTAGGTGACCCAGCTGACTGGCTTCTCAGACCCAGTGTACGCTGAAGCCTATGTCCATGTTAACCAGTATGACATTGTGCTGGATGTGCTGGTGGTCAACCAAACAAGTGACACTCTTCAGAACTGCACTCTTGAGTTGGCCACTTTAGGTTTGTTTTATTACCTCTCTTCTCATTTGCAGAAACTGGTTTTGTTTCCTTTTTCTGTGTTCTTGTTCTAAATTGAGCGTTTTATTTTATTCCTCAGGGGATCTGAAGTTGGTTGAAAAACCTTCCCCTCTAACTCTGGCCCCTCATGATTTTGCAAACATAAAGGCTAATGTCAAGGTAGCTTCTACCGAGAATGGGATTATATTTGGCAACATCGGTAAGAAGGCAATGTCAGGAAGTTAATTTATGTTTTTGCTGGTGTGTGTTTTTAAATTTGATTCTTTTTCCACAGTCTATGATGTGTCCGGAGCTGCTAGCGACAGAAACTGTGTTGTCCTCAGCGACATTCATATTGACATCATGGATTACATCCAGCCAGCCTCCTGCACAGATGCAGAGTTCAGACAGATGTGGGCAGAGTTTGAATGGGAAAACAAGGTAAGCTTTGCCTGATAGATCAACAGCTTCTTGAAATTTCAAGTGTCCCCCCCCTTATTTAAAGAAATGCTGTTTCCATTTAACAAGTAATTCCAAAACCTGTCTTGATTGTAGGTGACGGTAAACACCAACATCACTGATCTGAATGAATATCTTCAGCATATCCTTAAGTCCACTAACATGAAGTGTTTGACTCCTGAAAAGGTGAGTTACTATTAACACAAAACCCAACAAGCTTTTTGTCCTCTGCTTGATTTAAAAAAAACAAAAAAACATAAATCTTTTTGGGATGTTTGTGTATTTGCTTGCTTGTAATCTCTTGTATTTGTCATTCCTGAGCTATCCATTTTAGGTAGTATTATTGAGTCGTTGTTGCTGATGAGTTTCTCTTCACATTCTTTTTTTCTTTTGTTTTCTGAAATAAATCAGGCACTCTCTGGTTTCTGTGGCTTCATGGCCGCCAACCTGTATGCTCGCTCCATCTTTGGGGAAGATGCCCTGGCTAACGTCAGCATCGAGAAGCCCATTCACCTGGGGCCCGACGCACCTGTCACCGGACACATACGCATTAGGGCCAAAAGTCAGGTGGGTCACAGCTGCTGTGCACTGACTTGGTATTAATCTGGGAACTAAAAGCTTGACTGAATTTACTGACTCTGAATTCAAGCCATATGGATGCTTTGTATTATAGCTCAATATTAAAGTAATAATTCAATGTAGGAGTGGGTACAAATAAGGAATGTGAGAACGTCTTACCTATTTTTACATTATTTTTCATGTTCCTGTTTTCTATCTGTGTTGTAATAAATATTTTCTTTCCACAGGGAATGGCACTGAGCCTCGGTGATAAGATCAACCTCTCTCAAAAGAAAGCTAATATCTGATATGTCTGCTTTTCTGTTGACATCTGTTTTGCCACCTTTGCATCACCCTAAGAAGTCAGTACTGTTAATACTTTGCTGTTTTTGTCCCCCCCCCCTTTTTTTTTTTTTTTTACATTTCTCTAAACGCTACATCTGTTTTCTTTTTTTCTGTCCTTGTTAATTTTCAATAAACATATATTGAAGTTACAACTGCCTCTAATTAAATACATGTTTATAACAGATTCCAGAGAATGGTTTCAGTTGCCTAAAGGTGGTTATAAAATGGTAAATGGACTGAACTTACATAGCGCTTTTCCAATCATTTTGACCACTCAAAGCGCTTTACACTGGAGAAACATTCACCCATACAAACGCTCACATTTATACACCGATCGGTAGGCAATTTGGGGTTAAGTGCCTTGCCCAGGGGCACAGCAACATGTGGCAGGAGGAAGCTGGAATCAAACCTACAACCTTCTGATCACAAGACAACTACTCTACCCACAGTTGCCCCTGGTTGTGACCTTTAAGAGAGAGAACTCTGTGTCTAGCTTCATATCTCCAGGTACTAATTAGAATTCCTCACATTCCTCTCTTGATATCTTGCACAGTGTGAAACCAGTTGGTATTTGTCCTGTCAGTACCCCGACAGGGACTAAAACACCAATCCAAGGCATACATGTGGTTCACGTAGAATATGATGCAGTTGCTTAGAATATAATCAGCAATTTGCAAGTTTTGGTATTGCTGTGTTAATGAGATGGAGACGGCATTTGCGCAGGTGTCAATGTTCCATATTGCCCTCCTGTTTATAATTCATGAGTAAAGGTACATTTCTGGGAACTGGCCACAGGGTCACAGCCCTGCTCATACAGTTAAAGTATCTGGAGAACCTGTCCCTCCAGGGGGTTAGATAAAGGCAGCAAGGTTGCTTTGAGGTCAGAATTTCAGCTGTGAAAATAAACAGTGGGCCGTCTGGCAGCTCTGCAGCTTTCCAGCTACTGTGTTCAAAGTGGAGTCTCTATTTTTATTTATTTAGTGTGCATATCAATCTTAGGGTGAGTGTCGCTACCAAAATGGAAGAGCAAAGTGCTTTGGTCTGTTTGAAACAACTTCTATTTTTCAGAAATATTTTGCACTTTAAACCAGATAATTAACATTCTTCACAAGAAATACTGCGTTTTATTGCAAAAACACTTCTGTGGCCCAGAAGTTAAGCTAAGATGCAAGTTAACTTTTACGGATATTGGAAATTCTTATATAAATCATATGAATTTGCTTAAAAAAAAAAAAAAACATTTCTAAACTTACCACTAAGCATCTGTACAGCAGAGTTTCTCCCTTCTTGACACTGGGTGGCGCTACAGCAGACGTGAGTTGGGACCTGCCACATGATTTGTCATAACTTTAAACATGATTCTTTTTTATGACATACAAACTGATTTTGCGCACTGTAAAGTTAGTCTTGCATATGAATTTCAATGATGTGTGAGAAATATACTTTTTATTACATAACATTTAGAGAAAATCAACTTATAAAACCTTAGTTATTTTTTCAGCTTTAATGTTTTGGTTCTTTTTTGTTTGTTTGTTTGTTTGTTTATTAATGATTATCTGTTGACTGCACTGTTAGGCATTTTTCTCCATTGTGACCCAGAGTTAAAACTATTCTGGCTTAAATTTGTTCATCCTCGCTTTTTAAAACGTCGACCCCACCCGGACACTTGTCTCACTCCAAACTCTGCTCAAAAGTTGACCACTCAGGCTATTATACTGCTTTAGATTTAAATTATGAGCAAGAAAACATGACTTTGGGGACATGAATGTGATTGATGGGTGGATGATATTGGGAGGGCTGTAGTGAGCGTAAAAGTGTGCCTGGGGAGTCTCCATTGCCCCTAGCGGTAGACGGTAGTATTGGCCTGTTTGATTACTCCTAGTATCCGACCCACATCTTGAGCAGCGCAGTGTTGTCGAGCCTGGAAAGCGGTCAGGCGTATGGACAGGCGGCCGTAGCTCCTTCATCCTTCTCCGACCACCACCCGAACAGTGGACGGACGACACTGACGAGTTCTCCCAGCGCACACACGGGCCTGTCCCCTCTTCTGCGCTCTGGTGCCTCCACTGCAGGGCCTCGTCTTCTTCAGCTTACTGGGGGAAAGTGGGTGTTTGCTGCTCACTGGTGTTTCGGCAGCAGCGGCGGCGGCGCGAAGTGTCCTCGATGGCTGGCTGGAAGGACGGCTCGGTGCAGGAGAAGTACCGTCTGGTCGTGGTCGGAGGCGGTGGCGTCGGGAAATCAGCCTTGACTATCCAGTTTATTCAGGTGAGTGGCGTCAAAGGCTTAAGCAATAACAGCATTGGCTCTGATTTTTTTTATTTATTTATTTTTTTTACCCGGAAAAAAAACAAAAAAAAACACGGTGAAATAACGGGGACGGAGGCCAGGCACGGGAAACCAGTGCAAAGATCCCGGGTCTGTTCTCCTCAATACTTTACCGAAGCCTGATACGGGTCATCGCGAAGATTTTAAGACCAGTGGGAAAGATTAAAACAGGGGGAGACGGCTGTCATTTTAACGCGATGATTTCCGAGAGCACTACTTCCAGTTTGCAGTTCATACAGGCTTTCAGTGAGAACAGAAAGAAAACGGCTCTGCAGGGCTCGGTATTTGTCCCATTTCTTTTCATTTTTTGTATGTAGTTTACACAAAGAAGCAGATTCTGAGCTCATCCCGAACTGTTCAAACTAGCCGATAACTAAACGTATGGATTTGTTAAAGGTCCTAAAAATAAGCGAGACCCATTAAAGTTTCTAAAATGTTTTTTTTCTTCTTCTTTTTACAAGTTAAGTAGAATAAAACAGTGTTACACCGGCGCTGTTTTTTTTTTTCTGGTAATTGTTTTTATATCCAAGAAATTGCTGTAAATTCGTCCAGCTGCAGCTGACTCCAAGTGTCGGCATGCTTGGCTGCGGTCTAGCTTCACTTCACTGCTGATATCCCAGGTTTGCTCTGATTCAGCGGGTTTGGCCAGATTTGGTCAAAAATGTTCTGAATGTATTTTTATGTAGGACAGATTGAGCTGAGAAACGGACCAGAAAGCCACGTTGGGACCGAGAACAGAACGGCGTGTGGTAGATCTGAAGATGAGCAGTTCCTGTCCAGCTTCGTCACCTGAGGCTGGACATGGATCACTGTATCTTCGCTGTTATTCATGCCATTCGTGGGCAAAGTTGTCCTCCCTCCTTTGTGGTCTGCTGGATCTGGGCCAGTGAGAGGCCCAAACTATGCTGCCAACCAGGAACAACACCGATTTGGGTTGAATGAGTAAAAGAGGCAGTACAAAGTGCCTATTAACTTTTGTTATAGGGTCCAGACTTTCATCAGCTACTGACTAACTTGTTTCCAGGCACCTCCAGTTAGCAAAAAACAGTAAAGCATGGACAAGCTAAAGCTTACCTCGCCCCCTAAAAATAGGTGTTGATCAATTACAAAAATCTGCATTGTCAAATCTGCTGAAATCTTTCATGGCACTTTTCCTGCAGTTCAAAGTTCTTTTAACGAGCCTCTAGAATAAGCACAGAGTTTTCTCTGGCTTTATAGAGGAGGGTCTGTCTGTTCCTCACACACCCGTTGTTGTGCACTTCCAACCAGCTGGCTGAATGAAGGTTATTTTACACTTTTTCGTTCCATACTAAAGGCAAATTCAGCTCCTTGGAAGTATTTAAAAAAAAAAAAAAAACGAGAGGAAAAAAAAAAAACATGAACGGTCATGGTTTGGAAACTAGAGGAATCCTAACCATCACTCTTATTAAGGCAACACATTTCTAAAACTACCACTGTCAAAGCCATGGGTGGCATCTCTGCTATGCCATGAAGCCCAGAATCCCCCAAAGCGGACGAGCCTGACTGATTTACAGAGATGCAGCAACAATTCAGCCAGAGATCACAATCGATCAATGTCGTCTGAATCGACCATTGCCCATGCCTACCTGAACTGCAATAACGTCATCAATTATAGCTCAGATTAGAACTTAAAGATGCCAAACAGAGGAGCGATGTAAACTCTTCACCTCTCTGGTTGAATTCCAGCACACTCCAAACACAACCTGACTCACTTTGACTGTCCAGGTCTCCATAACAGACACTTAGGAGTGGACTTCTTTATGACTGGTCCACACACACACACATACAAATTGCATGACAATTGTTGCCTTTGCCTTGTGTGTCTCCATCACCCCCCTCTGCACCACTAACCCCTGTTTCTCGTGCCAGTGTGTCACCGATTCTCTTTCTGGTTTTCAGGAGACTAGACGGCAGGCAGCTGCATGTCTCCACACTGTCAGACAATAGTGGGCTGGCACACGCTTCAGAGTTGCGGAAGGGGGGTGAAAAGCTCATGAAAGTGTGTGAGTTTAGGGGGGGTTGGGTGTGGATTCTAATGAGTGTTCAAAAAGCTCATTAAGTGCATACCAAGTCAAAAGCAATGGTTGTGGCACTGATTTATTTCTCTGTTTGCTGTACTGAACTGAACTAGGGGGTCACGTAAAGCATAGCTTTACGTGACAAGAAATTTGCCTTGATCTAACATGCTGCAGTGGTAACAACACCAGGATAACGTATTCTCATTTGTGTAAAATCACATACTTTGTATCCATTATAAATGTCGCATATCAAGCAATTCTGTGGTGAAATTCTCTGTCAACTCAAATTTCACATAAAAGCTCAGGAATCCTTTCAGGATTCAACCTTTCAGTGTTGACAGCCACAGACATCAAGTTAAAAGTTCATTCTCGAATGATGTACGCCTGCTGGGTGAACGAGATCAACATGACCTGTCCCATTTTCCTTGATATTATAAAATGTGACTATTATGATGAATTTAAGTGGGAAAGTAATGCTAAACAACCAATTTCATTATTATTTTTTTTTTTTTAGTTTAGCATATATACCCCTCGTGTTAGTTTCGCTTTCTTTGCACATCTTTTGAATCTAAAATAAAAATTCACATATCCCTGGCAGAAACGGAGCCGGCGTACACTTCTGATGTTTCTAGAAGTCTCGTGGCAGTGACACAGGCCTAGCACATGGTTGTGAAGTCAAGACTTTCACTCTATGCAGAGTGCATGGTTGTTGTGAAGCGAAGGGGACGTGGGGGGTCTGAGTCACCCTGGGTGGGTTAATGGTCATGGACCATGTGGAATTTGGCCCTTTGGCAAAGGAAGTCCCTGCTCTCAGGACCTCCTAGGCTTGTATGGAAAAACATGACCTGCTTCCTGAATCACACAAATGAGTGTGTGTGTGTGTGTGTATGATTTAGTGGCAGTTTTGACAAAATTGACTGTTATGTGCCATTACATTCTTTAGTGTCATTTGTACATAAGGACACTTCATAAAATGTCATTAAATGATTTTTTGTTGCATGACTATTGATCATTTGGTGTTTACCTAATCAACACAGTGGTACTGGTGACTAAGATCAATTGTTACAACTTCTTTCTTTCACCTGCAAACAGCTATGTAAAAATGTCACAAAAGTTATTTTAGTCAAAACATTTTGTTTTTGTAATTCCATCATTTTACATTTGTGTTAGAGGACAGATAATATATATTTGCAAATAATTAAATCCAATGTGGTTTAAACATTGTCCAGAAATACAGTTGTGGTCAAAAGTTTATATACACTTGTAAAAAAACATAATGTTATGGCTGTCTTGAGTTTTCAATAAGTTCTACAACTCTTATTTTTCTGTGATAGAGTGATCGGAACACATACATGTTTGTCACAAAAAACAGTCATAAAATTTGGTTCTTTCATAAATTTATTATGGGTCTGCTGAAAATGTCACCAAATCTGCTGGGTCAAAAATATAGATACAGCAACATTAGTATTTGGTTACATGTCCCTTGGTCATTTTCACGGCAACTAGGCGCTTTTGGTAGCCATCCACAAGCTCCTGGCAAGCTTCAGGTCGAATGTTTGACCACTCTTCTTGACAGAATTGGTGCAGTTCAGCTAAATGTGATGGTTTTCTTGCATGAACCTGTTTCTTTAGCACTGTCCACATGTTCTCAATGGGGTTTAAGTCAGGACTTTGGGAAGGCCATTCTAAAACCTTAATTCTAGCCTGGTTTAGCCATTCCTTTACCACTTTTGATGTGTGTTTTGGGTCATTGTCTTGTTGGAACACCCAACTGCGCCCAAGACCCAACCTTCGGGCTGATGGTTTTAAGTTTTCCTGCAGAATTTGGAGGTAATCCTCATTCTTCATTATCCCATTTACTTTCTGCAAAGAACCAGTTCCACTGGCAGCAAAACATCCCCAGAGCATAATACTACCACCACCATGCTTGACAGTAGGCATGGTGTTCCTGGGATTAAAGGCCTCACCTTTTCTCCTCCAAACATATTGCTGGGTGTTGTGGCCAAACAGCTCAATTTTTGTTTCGTCTGACCAGAGAACTTTCCTCCAGAAGGTTTTATCTTTGTCCATGTGATCAGCAGCAAACTTCAGCCGAGTCTTAAGGTGCCTTTTCTGGAGCAAGGGCTTCTTTCTTGCACGGCAGCCTCTCAGTCCATGGCGATGTAAAACACGCTTGACTGTGGAGACTGACACCTGTGTTCCATCAGCTTCCAAATCCTTGCAGACCTGCTTCTTGGTGATTCTTGGTTGACTCTTGACCATCCTGACCAATCTCCTCTCGGCAGCATGTGATAGCTTGCGTTTTCTTCCTGATCGTGGCAGTGACACAACTGTTCCATGCACTTTATACTTACGTATAATTGTCTGCACAGTTGCTCTTGGGACCTGTAGCTGCTTTGAAATGGCTCCAAGTGACCTCCCTGACTTGTTCAAGTCAATAATTCGCTTTTTCAGATCCACACTGAGTTCCTTTGACTTTCCCATTGTAGCTTTTGTAGCTGAGTCTAATCACTGGGTCAAATGAGCCCTATTTAAATGGGCTCATGAGAAGTCAACAGCTGTAGTCAATCAGAATCACTTACAAGAAGTGAAGAGGCCATGACATGAAGCTAATTTGATTGACACAACTCGCTACATCACCAAAATTGACAAATTTTGTTGCTGTATCTATATTTTTGACCCAGCAGATTTGGTGACATTTTCAGCAGACCCATAATAAATTTATGAAAGAACCAAATTTTATGACTGTTTTTTGTGACAAACATGTATGTGTTCCGATCACTCTATCACAGAAAAATAAGAGTTGTAGAACTTATTGAAAACTCAAGACAGCCATAACATTATGTTTTTTTACAAGTGTATGTAAACTTTTGACCACAACTGTACCTGTAAATTACGTCCAAATCAAAGAACTAGCGATTCAAAAATCGACGGGTCAAGATTTCTCTGGGACCCTGGCTTGTAATTCGAGTCCTTACATAATGTCAACAATGCTTGTCATAATTTCCACAAAGTTTGACAAAAAAAAAAAAAAAAAGTGAACATTTCAAATATCTTAATTTCTGACCCTAGCTTTGAAAAGACAAAAAAGTGTGCATAGATGGGCCGCACTTGTCTGTAAGCTGCAGGTGTCCATGTTGTAGCATGAGATATTTCCACAGAAATATATATTTTTTCTTTACTTTTAATGAAATATGTATTGATGACTGTACCTTAAATGCTTTTTCTCAACAATGCCTGTAACATGGCTGCTTAAGAAAATACTTGGGCCTAGCAGGAAGAGTCATTGATCGCTGTCTACATCCTCCTCTTGCACACTAAAAACCACTAAAGTGTTTGTCTGCAGCATTGGAATTAAGCAGGCTCACACTTCCTCCGTCTCTCTGTCGTTGTCACTCTCAGTGTCACTTTTGAGTCTTTAGGCAATTCCACTCTCGAGCACGTGCTGTACTTTTCATCAAGTAAAAGTCTAGTAGAAAAAAAAGCAGCGACTTATAGTCAAGAAGATACAGTATGTTTTTTGACTTGTATTCTCTACTGTTAGACATTTTTTTCTACTTTGGAAAATTGTAACAAGATTGAGATTGTGATGTCATTTAATTTGGGTTGAGTAGAAAAAAAGCACGTGGTGAACGATAGCTTTGGTAGAGTTATTGGTAAAGTCTATTGATTAGCTAGATAAACATGAGTTAATAATTGCAGTTCATAGACACTTTAAGTTTGATCATAAACCGTCAAAGTAGCTGGTGAAATTCCTGCATCATCAGCTGATATAAAAATTAAGTATCTGATGCCAACTCTCAGTATTGGTCTTTCTTAGGTCACATTTTAGTCACTTGACTGTCCTGAGGCGTACAGTGCTCTACTGATTTTAAGGCTTCTGAGTAGAGCTTGAGACAGCCAAAAATGGACTGCTTTCTTGGAGTCAGAGGGTAAAAGGATGATGTTGCTAGCAATAACAGAGTGGCAGGTCCATCAAACCACCGACCTCTCTGTTGCCAGGCGGTTGACTCAAGTTGAAATGGCATCAAGATGACATAGCATTGAGTCATATGACAAAGTTGCCTAATGCAGTGCGTTGTATGATTTGACGTCTGTGAGGGAGGAAGCATCCCAAGTAGGGGGGGAAAACATGACTCATGGTGACCATGTGAAGACATGTGGGGTGTACATTTATATATATATATATATATATATATATATATATATATATATATATATATATATATATATATATATACACACCGGCAAAGATGGCAAATCAAATAAGTGGCTCAGTCCACTCAGAGAAGCTGCTGACATGAGACGGCTCTATTATGAGACATCTCTTATGATCCCACTGCTGAGTAACAGCAGGATGTTTGTGTGCTCACAGGCTTGCTGCTATTAGTGCAGTGTCAGCCTTCGGCAGTGGGGATTAGAACGAAACATCCCGGGTGATCAAGTCTAGACAGATTAGAGTTTTTTCTTTTTTTGAAAATGTAAGCTGGAGCAAAAGCACAGCCTCCGTCTTCTTAGACAGAGCTACTTCTATCTCTCCTATTTGGTGAACAAAGTTTCAATTCATAAAAAAAAAAAAAAAAAAAAGGTTACGATGACATCTCTTCTGGGGACATGTGGAGGTACCCAGTGACATTAACCTCTGGACAAAATTGTAAAAGATGTCTGTGGTCTGACAGTGTGTTACAGCAGCATACTTTTGTTTACGTCCGCTTTGATTCTGACTGGTGTAGCTCATCCTCTGATGTCTTTCTTTTCTCTTAAACACCGGACCGAAGCTTGTGATGCCTAAACTTTGCAGTGTGCGTGGGTGTGTTTGTGTGAGAGTCGGTGATGAGAGGCCACTGTTTGTCTAGCTCTGTAGGAGGCTCACCTCTTGATTTCTCACAGAGCAGAGGCACAGTTTGAGCAAATAAGCCCTTGAGCTGTTTTCACAACAAGCTTTAGAACCGCAAAGTGAACTGTATGTGTTAATATATTAAGATGTTTGAGTAGACCGAGACTTATAAAATGGGCTTGCAGCTGGCTGTCGACAGTACTATATCAGATATAAGTTCATGTTTCATTTCATCCCAAAATCCAGGATCTGGATTATATTGTTATTTTGACATACAGCCTGAGTTATTAACCTACAGTGTCTTAGTCGCTATGCAGTAAGAGGGGGCCAAACGGTGATCACAACATGAGGAACACCTGTAGCCTTCCTATGAGGAAGATGGAGCTTACAGAGCTAGGTGTTGTGGCTTATCGCTCCATTGGCTATTAAACACATTGCTGGCAATGCAAAAGGCGTTTCTGCAGGCTGCGACTTAAACAGAATGCAAAATACTAAAACAAGGTCACAAACTCTTGTACCTCAGAGAAACACATGCACCTGGGTCAGATGACTGCATGAACTGCTTTCAGTTTTACGACTATTTACACAAAATATAAGCGATATGAGTATGGCATCTTCCCATGGTGTGTCTAAAATCATAATACATGTTTTTTTTTTTTTTTTGTTTTTTTGCATTGCATTTAAATATGAGAAACTGATTGTAAAATGTTTGGTAATAGAGAAGATGGATTCCTCTTGGATACCGTGTTTTTTTGTTTTTTTTTCTAAAGTTGTAGTAAGAAGTGGCTTTGGGTCAGTTTTCCTCTGCCAACTGTATTTTATACTCATATACTTAATCATGGCATTATATGTTCAATTTTTCTTAATAGTTGCATTGTGCTTAACAGATGCTTTACTTTTCTTTAGCCGTGACTTTACTCTGAGTGGGTTCAGGTCTTGTTTGCTGGGTCCACCCCTCCCTCCCCCATCTCCACTGTAATTCTAGTCTTCTTGCAGATAAGTGCAGTCCTGTTACTGAAGCAGATCAATTGAATCTGGCAAACTGCCCTGCAGCCCGCCATAGGAATGTCCATGCTAAAGGGAGTTTCAGATCCACAAAGAGAATTCTGCCTGTGTTGGATAATTCATGACACCATAGCAGGTCATTCCTTCTGCTCGAGGCCGATGAGTAACAAATAACTTTCCTGGGAGGAAGACTACTCCTTATCAGCGAGAGCTAATCATCAGGGATGGGTCTCGGAGCAAGCATCATAACATCCATCCCAACATTCTCTTGTAATGAAGTGATTTGTTGTTGGTGTGTTCATTGTGAAGTGGTCCAATTAAAAATATTTGGTGTCCATGAACATGAAGTGAATAATGGAGAGGTCCTGTCTATTAGGTGCTGGGTCTTTTCTAATGGACATTACTTCTGGAATCAGTACAGTTCAGGTGGAAGGGATATTCTTATGGTATCACAAATATGTAAATATGAGTAGAAACACCTTACAATTTAGTTAAAGTTTCAGAAAAAAAAATCGCATTCCCTTTCTCAGACTCTTTTTAGGTTTCCTGTGTTTTCACAGTGATTTTTATCCTTCATCTTCAAATTGAACTCGGTTGTCAGTCTGGATTTCTGCCATCTCTACATCTTCAGTTTATGAAACCACTGAAGTGTTCAAGATGTTTGGTACATCCAGATTATCATCTTTAATTGGGGCAAGATTGTGTCGAGTTTTTTTCCTCCCATCAGTTCTGAAGAAATTGAGAAACTGCCTTTATTTAAGATAGATGTATTTCCCGGAATAGATGGGGGAGGAACCTTTGTTAGATTCATTTTGAATTACAGAATCAATAATAGAAAATGAATAGACAGTTCTTGTTCCTCTGTGACATCTGGTTGTTGTGATATTTTGTGGGCCTAACTTGATGACTGACATCTGCTTGCCTAACAATGGGCACTGCGTGGTTCCTCATCCAGCGGCCTTCTTCTGTATTCTTGCAGTTAAAAACTAGTTCTTTATTTGTTTTTTTGTAATGACTCCCATCAGTTTCACCACAGCATAAAGATGAGTATTGGATCAGATCCCTTTTTGCGCACTCGTATTCATAATGATTAAATCTACGGGGTAACGTAAGGCAAATTAAACCTGCAAATCAAGAGGAAAGTCTGAAAACAATTCAGAAAACATTCAAACCCACATTGACTCATTTGCAGCCTTCAACAGAACAGACATGACTCATCAGAAAAGGTAATGCCAGATGTTTGTAAAGTTGATCAAACTTACTTTAGATACAGTTTTTCAATTTCAGAGGACATCATGGTTATATATCATGGTTATATTTGTTTTGTTTTAAATCTTTTTATTTGGATCAATTCTACCTGCCGGATTCTCAGCAAACATGCCTTACTGACTTCACATAAGGGACAAAACAAATGATCAGTTATTTTTCATATACTGTTAAAAGCCTGTTGTCTTTTTAAAACACAAATACACGTGCACAATATGTGCATTTTGTTTAAAAAGTTGAACATCGCTTGGATCGGAGTACGCTATTTTTCATAACTGCTGAATTTCCCCCACTGTGGGATGATAAAGGATATTTCTATTCTTCTATCTTAAGAAAAAAGAAGAAAAAAAAAACTGGTATTCTGTACAAGCGCAGCTAAATATTTGAGCTGTACGTGAGAGCGTTGTGTGTCATTAATTAGCATCGACGGCCAGGCTTTATCACACAGTTTTCAAATATTTCAGAGGATATATCTTTCAGCTAGTTCTTGGAAATTTTTTGACTATTCTCAGCAACAAGATTTACACATGGGTCAGTCAATAGCTATATTTGGCACAGTTCAATGAAAAGACGTGCCCTGTTTTATTTTTAAATTAGCTGCATGGGTTTGTTACTATAAATTCAGAATGAAAGCAAAAAAAAAAAAAGCAAAACAAAACTGTGGCCTAGGTTCTGACATCGCCAGTGAAATGTTTCCCATAATATTTACTCATGCCATGTGAACAATCCGTTCTAGAGCCTTTTGTGATGTCATCAAATCAACCCAAACACACATAGTAGGATTTTTTTTTTTTTTTTTTTTTTTTTTTAGTCTGCCTTGAAAAATAATTATATTTGTGAAATCCTGCAGTGGAAATCCACACTTAATTTCCTAACTGTATTGTTTGTGCAAACTTATTAGTGGACAGAAAATATACTCTTGCAGAGCACCTTTAACATTTTCTAAAATAGACAAAGCTTTCCAGACAATTCTCACCTTTAAAGTACATGAACAAAAACCTAATAATTGACCTGGAAGATGAAATAAGCACTGCTTTCTTTATTGTTCCTCCTTTTTTTCTTTAACAGCTGAGTGACATATGTTGCTTTGGTTGCAAACTATCCCAGCTACAGCTAACCTAAACTTTCAGCACAACTTTTTAATAAGGATCTAACTTTTTCCATGTCTAGACCAAGTGTTTGGGTTCCAGATTTGACTCCCTGCACTTATAAAAGAAAGTGCTTTGAGGAAGAACTTGTCATAATTTTCAGAGAGAAAGTTACTAATTAATTCTTTTAACAAATACCAGGAAGGACACTGTGAGTTTTCACACAGTGGTTATGAACTAGCAGCTGATCTGTTTAGTGACTCGTATTGATAGAAACATTCTTAAATCCCCTCAGTTGTCAGCAAGATAATAGGAATTCTTAACATTGATTGAATACATGACACAATTGAAGCCAGATGTGTCTGTCTTAAGCTGTTTAATGATTCTTTTATCAGTGATTTAAAGAAAATCAGTGCTTTATAGTTTGTCTCGTTTTTCTTTATAAATAAATCATTCTCATTTCTTATACTTGAAATTTTGAATGATTTTGTTTGAAAGATGAATAAATGAGGACGACGGTCACTAGTTCCTAAATGAGCCTTAGCTCATTAGTGACCGTCTAAACTTGTTCACATTGGAGTCAAAAGAAAATGGCTCTTGTAATTCTCTAAAGCAGATGTAAACTGTTTTGCATTTTTATGGAGCAGACGTGCACACTGCTTTTCCCCTTAGTTTCTGCTTTAACACAAAATCTCTGATTGCCTCTTTTTGGCCATTTGCTTCTTCTAAATGTAATGTTTTAGCAACATTTGCTGTATTTTTATTTTTTTTTTCTGGAAATCATATCTCCACCTAAGCCAGAAAAGGAACCGTTAACCAAATTAGCAGAAGTTACTTAGCCTGCAGTTTTAAGTGTTTTCATCAACAATGCAGTGGGAAGAAAATATTTTCTAAGAATCTTTTGTCAAGAAGTTGGAAAGTTACACTCGGAGCTAGTTGGTGGAATTCATTTGTAACAAACCATGGCAAAATGTCCGCTTCAGTGTTTTTATAATCAAAATGTGATGCACATGCATGCATGCAGTTGATCAATGTGCAGAGCTGAACCATGCAAAAACAGCCATTCACACCTCTTCGCTGTTAGCAATAACAGTGAAAGACTAACGTTGACTAACGTTGGCATCCATGGACTTAATTTCTTTATGACTTGTCACAGCTTTCTGCTTCGCGTCAGGTTTTCACCTCCACGCCACATTTCCTCTTCGTACTATTATGCTGTTTACATAAAAAACACAGGGGGGTCCATACTGCTGGATGCCTGGTAACAGGTTTGTATTGACGACAAAAAGCTGTGTGGGTGCCGAGTTTTTTTTCTTGTGACAAAATTTTTGTTTTATTTCCATAAAACACCTTCTGTGTTTCGTATATATGGCATAAACTCTCTGTCTTTATACTAATCTCAGCATTTTATTTTATTTTTTTTAAATAAGCTGTATTGCCGTTTTGACAAGAATATTCTCTCTGATTGTGATGTCAGATGCATTTGATTGTGAGTTTTATATATAAAAAAATGGAGGCATATGTTTTGACGCATAACTGCCAATGATTTTGTAATTCCCATTCGGTTGGATTCCAAATCGCACTTGGTGGCAAACATCCTAATGAGTAAAATGAAAAATATGTGGCTCTGACTGTAAAGAAAACTGGAAGTCAGAATCTGTCAAAAAAGTTGTGCAAAAATGTTATAAGCTTATGAAGCTGAACTTCACCCTGAATTAAGGCATAATTGCATGCGGCATGTTGGGCACAAAAACAAAAAGAACTGCTTGCCCACATGTTGGTGGCAGCACTGTGCTGAAGGGTTTTGCAACAGATCCAAATCCACTAAAAATCACCTTCTGATGGGAAAAACTAAAGTTTTGGAATCTGATAGATTTTGGAGAAATTTTGCACGAAGGTGCTAGTACAAAGTCGAGATAGACAAAAAAAATTGAATGGTACAGTCGAGTCAAAGTTATCTTCACAAAGTATTATGTTAAGGCTGAGTGACCAGATAATTCCAACTTTTTGTTTTTTATGTTTTTCATGGAAAAAAATTAAGTTTCCTTGCACATTACAGTATACGTGAAAAGTGTTTGAAATAACTTTTCTAGGTCACATTTTTGTATTACATTAAAACTCTTGCGCTATAAAGGGTGTTGACACTTTTGAGAGCCACTGTATGCTTCCTCATGCATGTCCAATGCCCTGCGCCGCTCTAGACTCGCATCACAGTCAGCTCAGACTGTAGATGGCGAGTTCCTCCATGTTGTTTTTGGCTACTGTTCTGTGTTCATAGATCTGTCTGTCACAGAATTACTAGTGACAGCATCGGGTCTCGCATCTAAGTCGCTTAACGACACCAACAACTCTGCCTATGGGGAAACTGAAATACCGGCGGCTTGTTTTAGCAACACATGCCCACCTACTGCTCACATGTGATGTTAGTAAAGCAGCAATCATCCAGTTTAGATCACCTCTAAGAGCCCTTTCCATACATCTGCTCCTGTTGCTGATGCTGAGGCCTGCCGGGCAGCTGGTGAGCATTTGGCTCGGCTCGTGCTTAAGCCTGCAGGGCACCTGCTGTCCGTCGGGGGGAGAAGACGGGGTATTGAAACGAGACGGTTCCCCCTTCAACAGGTGACGGCAGATCTTTACTTTGCTGACCAAATGTGAGCATGAAAGTGGGCCCGACAGCCGTGCTTCTGAGGCTCTCTCCCTGTGTTGATCACATCGAGTGAAGCCGTTCGGCGAGCACAGCGCACGCGTTTACATACGCGGCGCGGTGATATTCGGTTGAGTCAGTGACCCAGCTGCTGTGCGACTGTTGCAGCAGCGATTCCCAAAGCAACTGCACGCGACCCCCCCTCCCCACCCCCTGTCCGCAGCACCAGCTGGTGTCCCTTAGCCTAAACTGTAAGGCGGCACACGAGTCGACGATCAGTGTTTAAAGAGTGTTTATGTTTCTTCCAAACCAAAACATCGTCCTCTCACAGACACGCCTCTCTGGAGGTTGGGAAATGTACGCGGAGCTCAGCCCTCCATCCAAAGGCGGCACTCACTTTAACGAGTACAAGGCAAAGAATTTGTCCTGAAGTTAAACTTTAATTTAAATACAAGTGCTAGGGATGCAGCAGTTTCTCTCCATAGACTAGAAACCCAGTTTTCCCACGTAGGCCTAGAAGCTCTTTATTTTTTCTCCTTTAATGTGACTGTGTAGATTGAATAGGGCTGCAGTATCGTAAATTTATTGGTGTATAGTGGACTGCAGTTTTAAAGAAATCGCCGTTATTTTTCTTAGTCGTTCATTACAAAATTTCTTTATTCAAAATGTTGCCTTTAGAAATTGAATCCAAAACAGCCAAAATCTCCAAATAACCAGCTCCAGCTCTAATTGTACAACAAGAAAGTGACAGGCACAGCATGTTAGTGTTAATTATATGTTGGTCGATGGTTACCAGACAGATCTGAAAGGAGTGAAGATGGTGTCCATTAGGTCTGTTTACAAGGAACTGCCTGCTAAACTAATCAAATTTCTGCTGCCTGTATTGTGCAGATGCTGACTTGTAAAGCGCTCGCCAGTAATGCTGTCCTGTCTGATATGTTGTCACAGAGTGGCCACATTTCCTTAAAAACATATCACGCCATAATTAAGGTTTTGGTCTGCAGCAAAAAAAAAACAAAAAAAAAAATGGGTTCAATAGTTTCACCAGAGGAGACCTGAAAGGGAAAAAAACATGGATTAATCATTTTAACTGCTGTATGGTTAATTTTTATTTTAGAAATCGATCTTTACGATGAGCTCTGCGGGAAAAAACATGTTGGGTTTTTGCGTCATTCGTATCGTTTCGTCTTCAAATGTAACACATTTAACCGAGAAACAACTTCTGCATTCACTGGCTGCTTTGTTGTTCAGAGCCGATCAGCATCCCATTATGCGGTCAGTCATACAGTCTTCCTGAAAACCAGAGGCTGCCAGCCGCACTTCTCTGAATTACTTTATATGGGTTTTAAAAGTCGCACAGTACTTTCTCTGTCCACTCGGCCACTGCAGTAATTTGTGTCCTCCCAGTCGGCCGTCATCACAGTGCCGCTTTGTTGTTGAGCGCGTGTGCAGCGGCACTTCTGCACAAAGATGAGCAGAGGAAGAACTGAATAAAGCTCCAAATGGACCAAAAACACAACAAAGTACAATACTGTCTAACACCACAGTTTTGTTTGCGAGTGTTAGTTATGAGGGGCTTTACTGTATCTAGTTTTGAAGGATCATGACGTGATTATTCTAGCATAACGACTTGTTTGTATTCATTTGTAGATTTTTTTTTTTTTTTTTAATAATCATGCGACTTTGGTCTTGGTTTGGATTTGATTTTTAACAAAGAGTTATTAAAGAGCAAAACATCAGGAAATTCCCACTGTTGGTTTAGGGAGTAACTCTGTTCATTCTCTTGTGGTCTTACTACAGATTTTACGTCTGCTCCACAAAAAGTAATAAAAATAATACATACAACAAGAGCAAGATATCTGAAATATCCGACGGAGCATAAATAATTTAGCTGGTAAATAGGACTTCAACTTAATGATCTGTTGCAAATCTGGTCATTCTAACTGCGTAGTAACAATAACCTGAGTGTAATTTCTTTCTTTAATTTGAATGTAAATTGCCCTGTTGATGGAACAATTAACATGACAGGAATAACAGAATCCAAGGCTGTCTAAACAATTGCTCAGTGAACACGATGAATTTTGGTCTACGTGCAAACTTTCTAAAAGAATAAAGACTCACTGGCTGCAATTACACCCCTGATTAAGTTGTCTGTCAGCCACAATTTTTGTGTCAACAGCAGAGAGACTGGTTGTGCTTATTTTCAAATCTAGTAGGAAAACTGATATGACCACAGAAAAATCCATATTCTGCCAGTCATCTCTAAACAAGTAGAAACGGGGATAGCTAAGCAACTTTAAGATGATCCAAACAGCGATCATTCACATTTCCATCAGTATTCCTGGAAAAAAGAAGAACAGAGATCTACATGGATAAGATGAAACTGTATTCATTAATTTAGAAATAAAAAAAGGGGGTGTTACTCTTGGCCACAGGATGTTAACAGCCATTTTTGAGACATTTTCATTTTTCAGTGCAAGGAAAAAATTGGTTGGATAAATATCTGCCAAATAGAAAATGCTGTGTAGAAGTCAACAGAGCTTTAGACAATACAGTGGGGTTCCCTTGAGGTTTTGTACTTGGACCCACATTGTTCTCCTTATATAGCAGTAGATTCAACCTAGCCAGTTGAAAATGTAAATTATGCAGTGATATTTATACTAGCCAAAAATGTCAGAAGCTGCCGAACCATGACGATGAGTCAAATCCTGATCTGGCATAGGAAAACCCTTTCTTCTTTTGAACACCATACATTTCTATTCAGAACATTGATACCTTGCCTGTGAATAAATAAAACCAATAGCCAGTCAGCGTTTGAGCCTTTAGAGAAGGCATTATCTGTGAAGTGGCATCAGCAACTTTCAGGTTTTATGTTTTTGTCAATGTGGCCTTTTTGATACCCGGTGAGAGAAGCATTTCCTTTATCCTCCACCCCTAATTTGACAAAATGTGCTTATAAAAAAATTAGATGAAGATACTGTTTGTTGTGTGACTCGTACGGTGCAAGTAGGCCGCGTTAAGCCCAGTGATGTGTTGGAAGAAAGGCCTTTAAATGGCACTTCTTTGATTCTGGGCCTTTGAGCGGGTTCAGAAGTGTTCAGAGTCCAGCGTGCATTGATATTTAGCAGCGTGATTGAAGTTTTAATGCCAAAGAGGTTAGAAGAGAGCAGGGGGTTGATGGTGCCAAGAGCTGGCCTGGTTGCTGGGACATTTAGCCCATGCTTTATTCTCCACATGAGTGCCATCACCAGTTTTACTGGTGTCTGTGCTGACTGGGCCGTCCAGCAGCATACCGATTTACTATAATGCAACAGTATTTTTGCTTATGGTTCTACCACGGTGAAATGCTGCTCCCTTGTGCAGGACTGGAAGGAAGTTGTTCATATTTGTACTTTAATAAAGAATGTTGCTTTCTATACTCAATTAACAAATGTATATTATTTTTTAATAACAAATAATTCCAAAAGCCTCTACCGATTTGTGTATCTTTGAACTTCATGCTACAATACATTCTCAGTGCTCTGGAAATGAGAAGTCCAGATAGAAGCGGGCATTGTTGTGGTGACAAATTTCTGATCCTAAGAATTTATATTAATCATAAAAATGTATAAATGCCAATGAATGATGTTGAAAACCCCGAGAATTTAGGCCTGGACATTGATCTTCAAAAATATAAATAGTTCATAAAAATATATCTCTTGCAATGCACTGGTCCTATTGAAAGGGGACAACCCTGAGCCTTCAGTTCTTCTGTTTGAGAAGAAGAAGAAGACGCTGAGGAATAACAAAGCGGCCACATTGCATGTGCTTTGAACTCTGAATGAATAACTTGCATTCCAGGGGAAGTCTAGTGGGTTTGTGGAATCAGTTGTGACTGCTGTAGTGCTAATGCATGGAATACCATGTGCACGGATAGCTGCGGTCAGAAATTCAGTATTTAAGGTTGATGCACACTTAATATAAGCACTCGTCACCCTTTTTTTTTTTTTTTTCTTTTTGTCTGTTGCATCTGATTGTGTGTGCTTGCCAAGTCCTAAAAAACATATAACAGGCTTGTTCCTCATTAATATACAAGACAAAACACATTTGCAATCTGCTTAACACATTTTAAAAATATTTTTAATAGAAAAATTAAGGTGTCCCCTTGCTTGACAGTGGCAGGATTTAAATTTCTAGTAAGGTAATTGGTGCTGGATGGATGTGAGCTTTATGCCAAGGGTCTGTCTGCAGAGGCAGTTTCACTAGACTGCTGGCATCTAAGGACATGGCCGTGATTAAAGGAAAAGCCTATTGATCTGTTGCACATTAGGAGGAAGCAATCTTGTAGGAGTTATGTCCTCATTTAATTCGGCATCAGGCCAAATTATGGTGCTATACACAAACTGCATTGTAGCTGCAACCGTCCTGTGAGGATGTTATTACCGCTGATGCACAGCTCGGCTTTACAGCAATGGTTTGAGGGATTTGAAAATGATTTTTTTTATTTTTTGATGATTTTGTGTTAAGTCTTAAATCTTTCGCAGGTACGACTCAATGCTCCCCTGTGGCTCTTCAAGGCGGCGGACACATTTGCTCTCCCTTTCTTTCCATGTGTATTAGGTATTGAATATGTGACCTTTCTAGTTTCTATGAGCTCATGGGAAAAGTGGGTGTTTCCACAGGAAGTTAATGCTTTTCCCTCCCCCTCTTTTTTTCTTTTGCTCTCCCTCTCCATGGAGCCTACAGTCTCACTCCCCCTCAAACCTTTCATTCTGCCTTATTTTATCCCCCGTATTTCTCACTTCAAGTACTCCTCGGCACCCAACGAAACAATGCTCCTCGCGCCCATTCCTGCATCACCCGTGTGAAACTTCATGAAGCAATAGTTAGGAGAACTGTAAAGATGCAAAGGGGATTGGTCATTATTTTCATCTGTTTAGCATTAGACCCTGATGGTGGCTGTTTGATTACAGACAGCTGCTCCAAAAAGCCCCCAAAAAGTTAAAGCTTTGCACATTTTAGAAACAGGAAGTAATACACGGCTGATTCTGGCCAGATTTCTCTTTTCATAACCTCTTACTTTACCCGCTGATGTATCGTGCACCGCTAAAACAGCAGATATTTCTGCTGTTTTGCCCTGATAAAGCTTGACCAAGAATGTGGACTTGCTTGGCCCATGATGTGCTATCAGCGCAGTCTTCCACTCCTTTTCAGTCTGGCCTATAGAGCGACTTGGAAGGCTCCAGCCTGTCTGGCATGCACTTTGGGTCCTTAATTGAAATTGCCGCAATTGGCTCTGGCCCCCTGAACCTGTCTTACATATGGCACGTTTCACCTGTCAGTATGGGGGCAGCCCCATCAGCCCCGGCCCTGTGTGGCTGCCCCCACCACTCTGCCTTTTGGTGCTGATGCCTCAGTATGTAGCACTTTGTAATTGCTCCGTCAGCAGAACGAACAGCAAGGGCTCCGTTTGGTGACAGAAGTCAGTGTTACAGAATAGTACTTCTAACCACATTGTAACCATTTTTGGGTACTGTGGCGTGAAGAACTCACTAAAATCAAGGATTGGAGCAAAGCTTACTTGTAGGACTGGCGCATAAATCAGTAGAAATTGTGAGAGTGTGCATGAGACTTGACGCTCATCTTTAAGTCATTAATTTGATTCATTTATTTAATCCACTTCTCCACATTAGATCTGCTCAGGATATTGATCATTTTAAGAAACTTTTAAAGACCTAGTTTTATTCACTGATTTTTGAGTCTATTTAAAATGCATCAAGTGATTCTGTAGTTGAGTTGGGTTTGATGTTCTTATAGTTTCGTACTTTGTATTTACACTTCCATCTTGTATACTTGCTCTAAAGCAGCTTGGTGAAGGTTTATTTTTATAATGTGCTATATAAATGAAATTGACATCGACATGAAAAAAAAAACGTTCACAGTTTTCTCATCGTTGTAGTTTCAACATTTTCAGTTTCAACATTTTGTTCAAAACAAATTTGAGTGTTCCTGGAAACTTGCGTACTGTTGTTTTTGCTCTTTCACCCACTATGGACAGATCTGGCCTTCCATACAGGTTTACCCTGAAAGCAGACTGCAAGATGCTAAAACAAATATCCAACAACCAGACAATGTGGCCACAGGACCAACAGCAGGCTCTTACCTCTGTTAATATGAAAGTGCATTCAGAAAGAGAGATCTGTGCAGTAATGAAACATTGATGCTTTAGACATCACGAGGGCCAGACCAAAGTTTTCCAGACATAGTGTTGATGATGACCAGTTGATCTTTGGACACCAGTCTCAGATTGAGCCAAAGCCCAGTTGGATGCTCATTCGGATGCTGTAGGATGATAGAGAATGGGCTGTTCATTAGGAAAGCTGATAGATGGAAATGATCAATATTCATAACCTGGTTATGTTGGAGAAACTGGATGTGTATGACTGCAACAAGAGAGGAGTGGGATAAAACTTTCCTTTAAGCGTTGTCAGACGTGATTACAAGAAGTACCTCACCGAAATTATTTTAGCCATAATACGTAAGGCATCCTATTAGGGAACAAGGTATGCCAACTAGGAGAATATTTCTTAAAGGATTAAATATTACTAGTTTGCTTAGAGTTTTAAAAGGTTGCCCCTTCACCTAATTCTAAGACGCAACATTAATTTTGATATTAAGAGTTTCAACTTCCTTAAATTGATTGGTCAGCCTCTCACATCGGAACCATCAAGAATAAAACTAACAGAAGATGCCTTACTTCAGTCAGACAGACTTGTTAATGACCTCAGAATCAGCTACATGACTGCTGCATCATTCTGCCATTGCCATGTTTCAGTTTGTGGAAAGGGCAGTCTGCCTTTCTGCTTTAACAATGTTTCAGTCTCTTACAAGTCAGCCTTAAATGGCATCTTCTTGGACTCTCCTAATTGGATGTGGAACCAGTTACTACTGAATTACTACTGACAGTGAGCATGTCCGAGGCCTGGAGGAAAAAAGGTTTAATAGAATCGAATACAGACATTTTATAAAATTAGCAAGCAAAAATATTTACTGCCCCATTTATTGCAACTCAAATCTCAACAAATCTCAAAATGTATTGTTAGTTTTTTTTTTTTTTTCTCTCCTGTGGTGTCTAATGACTGTTTGAAGGAATCACAATGAGGTGCCGATTGGCCAATCAAAATGGACTTTTGGACCATGTGCAGACTTCCATGATTTATATTTTAGTGATGCTTGGAAAAAAAAAATCTTCTTTTTTTCTGTTTGTTTTTGTTTGGATTGTTTTTTAATTAACCAATAATGGCTTGTTTTGAAGAATTTCTTAATTAGCAAAATATGATTATTTATATTCTAGAAATTAGTTGGGTTATCCACATACATTCAGACAAGATGTGAGAATAATATTTTGAGGTCATTAAAACAATATTTTGAAGATTCAGGACAGTATGAGTATAGGATAGAAAGTTGTTGGCTACATCTTAGAGGTGCATTTAAGAGCACTGTGGAAAACTGTTAAAGTCCACAAGCCGCTATGTTCACTAGTAAAAAAAATAGTAAAATATGTAAATTGGTAAGCAGAAAGAAGGCTGTAAAGAAGTCGGGAAGTGTTTTAGATTTATTTTAATCTGCAGATACTCGTAGATGCAGCTTGCCCTATAACTGATGCATTTTAATGCATCTTTTTTATTTAACCTTTAAATATGATTATTTATAAGTGACGTTTTCTGAGTTTTCATCCAGCATTTGAACATGTGTAACTCGCAACTGTGTCCGGGGCCGCTTATTTTAGCTGAGCATTCCTGCTAATTATGAAAGCACCGTAGGCAGACTCCACTGTCTGCCGTAGGGGCGTGTTTCAGTCGTGTCTGTGATAAATCTGAGATTTAGACTTCTTTGAAGGTAAGGACGTTATTGGGTTGCAGTCAAAAGCGGTGGTTTTAACTAAGTGGGATAACTGACAGGGATGGAAAACTACCTATATTTAGCGCTAGTGAAGCTGTTTGTGCAGGGAGGAAGTGGGTGCACACGAGTGCAAGCGTGATGTGGATTACACGCCTACATATGTCAGTCATTCTTGCTTTCCTCATGGCTGGCAAGCAGAAGTTTTATTTAGTTACAGTAACTGCTTTTGTGAAACCTGATTTCCCAATCCTGATATTTGATTTGAGTTTAACGAGCCCATACACAGACACATTGGCTCGATGCCAGTTTTTGTTCGTTGAGCTGCTAATACATTCACTAAATCTTGCTAATCTTTAAATGCGTTATTGTTTAGAAAATCTTGTATTTGAACCATTGTTAAGTAAATGTGCTGATGACATCTTGCACTTAGTTTTTCAATTTTTTATAGAGATGAAAGAAAACTACCATAAACTATAATACAACTGTGTAATCCCCATTAATTCAATTGACATTTAATAATTCCAGCACAAAAGAGTAACCATAACCAACAACCTTTTTTTTTTTTTTTTTTAAGAAAGAAAATAGACTTGTAGAAATATATGTATGCTCTTCTACTGGCATTTTATGAACGGTAGAAGAAGAGTAATCAGAAATATATTTAAAATAGATAAGGATCTGGTGCCCTGATTACAAAAAAGCCTAACAACTAGGTGATCCATCTGCTGTGAATTTAAAACAAAATTGAGAGTATGTGATATCCAAGTGCCATGTTCGGATTTCTGTTGGTGGGTGGGGTCGGAGAACATGTCATCTGTGACATCATGTGCTACCCGAGGGCTCGGCCGGGCCAGCAGTCTGCTCCAGAGGTGGAGTTTCCTTCCTGCAAAGCAGACCGGGACCCAAGTGTAGCCTGACCCACCTTCCCACTGACATCTAAATTGTAACATGGTTTGCTGCAACTATCTCCCCCCCCCAGTCTTATTTTTTGTGTGCCTTTGTTGCTTTTTTTGTTCTTGCTCATACATTTGCGTTTTGCGTTTTAGTTTGTACTAAGGTGATTGAACTTTACCTTGACTTTGCTGCTGCTAGCAAGAGGAGAAATCTCAAAGATAATAATTATGGGTTTACGAATGCACATACCAAACCTGTTCTTCCTTGCTCCGGCCTGGTTCTAGCCTAGTTATTCAGTTACAGGTTTGTTTCACTGTTGGCAGAGTTCAAGTAGATGTGTGATTGTGACTGTGATTGCTTCCTCAGTTTGAATGCCAGTTAAGCTTGTCTATGCATTTATTGTTGGTGGGTTGTTCCTTTTTCCTCAACAAGAGGGAATTTGGTTCTGTGAATTTTTAATCTCATCACACTGTCCAGTGTATTCCTGAAAATGTGTTCAGAAAATCTGTCTGCCTCACTGGTATGTGCATGTGATACATTCTTACAGATTACTAAGAGAACTCTAATGTCATCTGGTTCAGTTGCAAGTATGCGAAACAGAAAAAAAACAACAACAAAAAAAACGTTTTCAATTGTGTTTTTATTAGATCTAGATGCTCCACCGGAGGAATGAACTTAAGTAGGCGTTGGTTGGTGTCAGATTTTCATTGATAACATCAAGTAAAAGTGTCATGGTGTCGCAATATCATGGTATTACCACAAAATTAAAAGAGAAGAAGAAAACCGCGGTTTAGCTGCTGTTATTTAAAGCCAACAAAGCAATAGCTATTTCAGCTGGTGCAACAGCAAATAATCACAACTTTAAAATTGTTCTAGAGCATCCTCCTTGTTTATTTTATTTTATCATATTTTTTTGTCAACTAAGTTGGCTGGGACTGACATGGAAACACAAATTGAATTCTTTGCACATCACTTCATTCAGTATCAACATTTGTTTTTCTTCCTGTTGAACATGTCGCTGTCTAAAACTTAACTTCTTGTTTGTTTTTAAATATACCAAGGTTAGATTTGTAGCCAAATGAGACTTTATAGGTCAAATTAACTGGATTTGATTCAAACTGGCATTTCTCACTCGGTTATCGGTAGACTTTTCGAGTCACGTTTGCCTCTCCAAGCCCATCGCTGCCCAGCTGAAGCCCCATCCAGGCTGGACTCCGGCCCTTGATATCGCTAGCTCCGATGCAGCCAGCGATGCAGAAACAGTGTCATCTATTAGGAGAAAAGAGACAATCGCTTTGGTTGGAGCAGGAAGCTAAACTAGCCAAACACGCAGAGGTGTGGGGAAGGGAGGACTGAGGAGGCCAGAGAAATGTTCAGCTCCGTCCAGGGAGAAAAATATGATCAAGAGGTTAAAAGAAGACATCGTCATAAGAGGTTAGACACTAATATTACAGGTAGCAGAGTTGTATAGATAATGATTAAAGAGAATTTGTGAGAATGTTATGGATTTTCTCCCCCCCCCCTCTTTTTGTCTCCGACCTGTCAGCTCTGAAGGCACACTAGCAGTGCAGTACGGTGCATTTAAGGATGCAAAGTAACACCGCTGAATTATTGAACAGCAATGAATGGATGCGACGCAGGCGAGCGTACTTACAGGCAGCAGAGACGCCAGGAGAATGTGACGGAGAGAATCTCTGCACCTCGTGCAACAACAGAGTCGCAAATAGCGTGGGAGAAGCAATCGATATGCAGTTTTTTGCTAGCGACTACAAATGAATAAAAACAGCCCAGTAATTAAATTAGAATTTAACTAAGATATTAATACACCTGTAATTATTGTGAAACCTCCTCAATTTAGTTAATTTACATAAGCTAAAGAGTTGTGATTTCAAATGTTGCAATAATAGCTTTTGTTTCTCTGAGTTGATTTCAAATTTGCAGTCAACATCGAGGTCAACGCAAACTCTTCTTCATGCAGCAAACAACAGTGTTATAAATATCATAAATATTTAAAGTCTTTCGTGTTTAATGTTGGCTCGGTGAACCATTATGTACCGCTAGGCTTCAAGAAAGAACCCCCCCCCCCCCCCTTTCTTAATTTGCTGCTTGCTGAGGACCACAAACTAAGACACTGTTGACTAAAAATATTTAGTCAACAAAGTATTCAAAATCAACCTATTTCTATAAATGAACAGCGCAAGGTTAGAAGAATCTCAAAAATGCATTTGGTATTGGATATCTGTGATATGCGGAGCACAGTGGTGGTAGTATTATGCCTTGCCCGTCCTTCGCTGCGAGATCTGCATCAGAACATCTGCTCGTCAATTGCATCAGCAAATTCAAGTGGGCAGACATGTAGGGACGTCTGTCTGACAACGAAATCCCCTCAGAAAGTAGGTCACACAGTGAGACAACCACAGCGCTTGCTGTAATGGGGACTTAAAATGGAATCATTGTGAAGGTACAAGACGTCTCGGGCAGGGAGAATTGTTTTAGAAGGACTCGTAATTACCAGAGTGTAAACGTGCCAACAGCTTTAGGGCTGATGTTGTTCTGCACCAGCTATTTCAAGCTCAATTGCATTTGATGTCTAATATTATTATAACTTATCCCCAAATTCACCTAAATGGAATCTCTGACACCATGAAGTAGACCAGATGATCTCAAAAGGTAGATGCATCAAGCTCTGACGTAAAGACGTTCAAGAACACATCAGAAACAAATTCGTTCTCAAGTCTTTGGACTGAAGCACAGCTGGAGGAAATTATCAACAAATGGGGAGAAAGCAGCTGAACCTTCTAATGAAGTTGACCTAGTAATGCCCTATTCAAAGTGGATGGAGACTTAAATTTGATTGATTTAAGTGGCACGACCTTAAGCAGGTTGTTCAGGGTTGAAAACTCTCCAGCAGTTCTGCAGAGAGGAGTGGGCCACAGTTCTACCACAGTGATGGAGACGAGTCGCTGCTAGTTACTGCAAAATCGCTTATTAGATTTGGTGGAGCAAAGACGTTTTAACATCGGGCCACGTTGGAGCGGATAGTCCTTTAAATACGCATTTAACATCTGTATTTTATATTAGCTCATCTTATCTTTGTCTCAAGTTAAAATGAGTTTGATCTGAAACATTAGTCTGGAAAAAATTCTAAAAGCGGAGATATTCAGGGAGGCAAACTTTGACACTATATTTTCTACGAAAATATAAAGTTGATTTACTGCTAAATTTAGGCATGTTGCCTTTTTTTTTTTTTTTTTTCCCTTGTTTCAATCTGCCTCACCCGTTTTCAGGATCATCAAAGATTTGTTGCCCTGCAAACACAGGGGCAGGCTGTTTCTTGTCTCCTCGGCTTCTGAATAGCACCAAATAAGCATCCTGCTGCCTCTGTTGTAAAACATCACACGGTTTCTATACACAGACAACTGGAGTGTGACTGGGGGAAGTTTAATTTGACTACTCTTTGGACCCGAGTGTGAATTGTGTCTGGATTTCTTTTTACGTTTTACGCCCTGATTGCTCCCCGCGTCTTCGGGTGTTGGTTTGACATTCCCTGAGCACTCCCTTCAGCTGTCACCACTTAACAAGTCCCCGAGGGGAGCGAGAACAACAAAACACGGGAAAAATGTAAAAAATGCGTGACTCCTCCTTCTTCTTCGTGTCCTCGTCCCTGCTGTCCGGCCCCACCCTTTCAGCTGAGGTTACTACAAGACCAGATACTGGCCCCAAATTGGAAGAATCGGGCAGGCTGTGTGGCTCTTGAAGCTCGGCAAACCGTTTTGTAAATGTGTTATTTGCTTAAAACCAGCATGTGGTAGTGGGGGGCGGGAGGGAAGCAGAGCGTGTGGTTGTTGTGTAGCAGAATATTTAGTTCACTGTTTTTTTTTTTGGTTTTGTTTTTTTTTTTTTTTTTTTTGCAGGTGGCTACAGACAGTATGTTTACCTTCTGCCTGGAGAGATCCAGGAAAGGTAGAGGTCAGCGAGGCTGTCTGTGCTGTTTTAACCCAAAACACAAGCATAGAGTGGCTGTTTATTCCCACGTCTGCCCGTTCTGAAGCCAGCCATGCAGACATCCATGTGAACAGTCATTCTAAGCTGCATTAGTTGAAATAACAGAATTATGTCTGCGTGGAGCAGAAGAATAAAAGCTCAGGACAAGGATCTGCTCATCTGATAACTATGACTGTATGTTGGTGGGAACAAACCCAGTGCACTCCTCAGAAATCAGACGTTTAGGTTCCAAAAGTACAAAACCAGAGGGTAGGACAGTTGAAACGTGGTGAAATTACATCAGAATAGCGTCAGAAAATGTATTTAGTAAAGAGATCCAGTTCTCAAAAAGCAAACTTCTGATGCTATGTAGATTCATTTCGCACAGATTAAATCGGGTAATAAAGGCCTGCAGCTAATGACAACCCGTGATTCAGTTCCTCCATATCTTTATGACCATCATTCAGATCGCTGACTTGACCGTAAGAAGTGATTGATATCATCGTGCTTCTGCTCAATGCTTCAGAAGCTGGCTGTTCAGTGTGCTGTGTGGGAGCATGTTATCGGAAAGTTGAATGGAAGAAAAAAGTGAGGTAGAGATAATGGTGCGCAGTCAACATGGATAACTGGAGGCTTAGGAGGGTTGTAAATATTTAAGGATTTGGGGGAGAGTCACAAGTCTGGGCTGTGGTTGGAGTCGCTGATTCAGTCATTTATGCAAAAAGAGCCTCTGTACAATGTAGTGAGTAAATATCGTATACAATACATGGGGATACTTTATAGTTGGCTGACAGTTCTGTATTAAATATTTGTTTTTAATGGACCTATGCACAATTTTTGAGAACATTAGTTTTTTTGTTGTTTTTTTATTAGCTGTAAACCAAAGCCATAAAAATGAACCGGAATAAAAAAAATCAATAATATCGACTTGCTGAAAAAACTAAACATTCTGACGTAATGTATTGAGAATCATCTGCGATGTCAACTGGATTTAAATAATCATGTCGTCTGTTTTGTCCTCTCCTCTCTCTCTCTCTCTCGCTCTCTCATGCAGTCATACTTTGTCACCGACTATGATCCTACGATCGAAGACTCTTACACCAAGCAGTGCGTGATTGATGAAAGGCCGGCCAGGCTGGACAGTAAGTGCAGAACAAACACGGCCAGAGTAAATGCAAAGACGCACATTTTCGACCGCTTGCTCGTTTCTGTTTTGTTTTGCCTCGTCTGATGAGGCGCTGGTTCTGAGCGCTGTATTCTGCTAATGTGTGTGCACGTGTTGCCGCTGTGCAGTCCTCGACACGGCTGGACAGGAAGAGTTCGGAGCCATGCGAGAACAATACATGAGGACAGGGGAGGGCTTCCTGCTCGTCTTCTCAGTCACTGACAGAGGAAGGTAGGTGACAGTTTTCACTTTGAGCAAGCACACGCACACTTTTTTTTTTTTTTGTAAAGCGCTGTGTGCTTTCCACATCTGCACACTCTTTCCACTACAAGAACCATGAATTTGGCATCGACACCAACTTTTGCTGCTCCGGCTTCCGGACCTCGCTGTTGTTCTTGTTGTCATTCGCTTTTGTTCTCGACACTTCCTGTCCTCGCCCTGCTCTCGTTTAATTCACCTACACACTTACCTTAGACTTCTATTAAAAGCCTGCCTACTGCTTAAACAATAGCATGTGTGCGCAGATGCATGGAAACAAATTCATGTACAGGGAAAGACTCGGGAGTCAGTTTGCTCTTTGTTTTCTTTTTTTGCACCCTCATAAAGTTGTGGAAAAAAAAACTTAGGATTAATTATTTTACTGCTAAAAATTTTACTTGAATACATTTACTTGAAGGGAGAGTCACATCAGAATTGTTTTATTGTATTTTTACCAAATCAAATCAAGTCAGATTTTATTTTTACTAAATATACCCCAGAAAAACAGGAAGTCACAATCCTTATTAGGTCCTTATTATATTTCTTAATGATGGGGATTTTCTTTTCCTGTAAATAATTATAATCAAATTAAATCTTGTAGTTCTCTTGATGGTTCTGTTGGACCTGACTCCACTTCAATAAAACATAAACACACATTTAGGCTTCTTGCACGTTTATTGTACCAGGGGTACTAATAAATGTGGCCGGCGCTGTATGCACTCAAAACATGCGTGTATGTATATACTGACAACACTGTCAGGCACAAACGGTCCCCTTAAAAGCCTCACGCGGGTGTTGCTAAACTTTGTTTCAGGCGCCTTCATTTTAAGCTGCTTTGAAATCAGGTCGCCGAAGACACAAAACGCATCATATCGAAACCGTCATTCTCACCCCTTGCCTGGTTTGGCAACGAGCAGGTGGGTTTGAAACGAAAGCAATAACTTATTCCACCTGCTGCTTTGTTGCACATGTGACAGCTGTGACTCCGATGCGTGTGTTTACGCTGCCACCGCACGAGCTCGGGCAGCATTAATGAGGCGAAAGGAGGAAACAGGCTGCAAAACGCACACGGCCAAACTGTTTTCAGGTGAATCCTTCATGCACGACATGCTCTGTTTAGAGGGGCTTTAATTACTGTCTAGACTAGATCAGGTAAAAAAAAAAAAAAAAAAAAAAAAAAGAAGAGTTTCTACTTGTTCAGGATTTGGATTTAAATTTTTTCTTTCATTTCTTTCTTTTATTTTCTCGCTGCCCATCCCTTGTGTCATGTCTGCTGCACAGCAGCACAGTAAGCTGCATTCCCTTGTTCCCACCCTAAGCCCCCTCCCAATGTTTATGTTGTAAACAGTCTTTCCTTCCTCCATTTATATTAGTCAAGTCTTACCAGATTTACTATGTGCTCAACACGACTGGAATGCCGTCTCGGCTTTGTGGTTACATTCTGCCTCTTTGCTCTTCTTTTTCTTTTTTTCCCCTCCCAGACTGACATTTTTATTTGCTGTAAAGTTGAAAGCCTGCCATCACATGCCATCTGTATTATAGTGGGGCAACAGTCGGGTCAGGCAGAGGGAGGCAAAGCCTCGGATAAAAATATTTTGCACTGCTGTAATAGTCAGGCAGACTCCCCCCCCCCACCCCCCAGTCTCAACTGGCATGTTTAACCCTGCACAGATAACCCCACATTCATGTTCGACGGTTTTGTTCGTGTGTGTACATGTGTGTGGGTGGGGAAGCTTCTTTTCTTTTTTTTTTTTTTTTAACTGTTGCATTGTTAGGAGATGAATGTATGCCTTTTTACACACATGTAACGGTCCTCACCATCTGATTTTTACAGCTTTGAAGAAATCTACAAATTCCAAAGACAGATTCTGCGAGTCAAAGACAGAGATGAATTCCCCATGATCCTCGTAGGCAACAAGGCAGATCTGGAGCTGCAGAGACAAGTAAGTCCAACAGGTTGGAGAGATCTGAACCCGCCTACGGACGAAACGCGCACGTGCTTTTTATCATCCGAGGAGATGTGGCTTGAGGGATTCGGATTTGCAGGCTTTCGAGCACGAGTGTTGCAGCTGCAAGCTTGGTTTAGAGATGCAACAGGATGTTGAGAGATTCTGTTGACACTCTAGTGTCAGGAAGGGAGGACTGATGAAGAAGGGAGTGTGATGAAATGATGAATCTTCTCCCTTTTGGTATTCTGCCAATCATCATCTCTTCTGGTGAATCCACACCACCCCCTGTTGGTTAAAAAGAGTGTGGCTGCCAGATTTTTATCCATTTCTAAATACTGAAACTGCACCAATCAGCAGGCAGGAGAGAAAATTAAGGCAATTTTCCCTCGATCTGCACTGATTGCTAATCCCTATTCAGTAAATTTATGAACACTAAGAAATCCCACCCTGCATAAACCTAAAGCCTGTTCTTTATTGCATTTATTTTGTGTTAATTTTTTTGTAAAACTAAATAAAACCTAGGTATATGATTTGACGCATAAATGTGGGTAATACTGTAGTTGCTTCATTTGCAGTTTGAATTCATACCCACCTACTGCCATCTAATAACCTGCGTCCCATTTTTATATTTATATAATACACATTTGTAATAAAAAACTCACATAAATATCTGTTTTTCGGACATTACAATATAAAGGTGGCTCTAAAGAATGCTCACATACAAGTTAGTCAGGTTAACAATTGGCAACACTAACTAAAATCAGCTTTTTATTCACATTTGTAGATGTTTTGTTGAACTATTTGCTTGTCTGAGGAGTCTGTAATATTTATTTTGAGGATTTTTTGTCGATTCAATCTTCTGCTCTACCTCTCACCCCAGGTAACCCAGGAAGAGGGCCAGCAGCTGGCCAGACAGCTAAAAGTCACATATATGGAGGCTTCAGCTAAAATCCGTATGAACGTAGACCAGGCTTTTCACGAGCTGGTTAGGGTAATCAGGTAAGTTGACACTTCTTCTTCCAGTACTATTGATGCAGAGGTCAATGGAGGTTTAGTTCACGGTCCTCTAGTGGTCAGTCAAAATTTACAGGGCTCTCCAAGCTCATTTATACCCTTTGTAAAGGCCTACATAAAGACGAAAATTAATCCTTGACTGTAAAATCTACGAAAAATCCAACCTTAACATTTTTCATTTGTAATTCATCTCAGGCCCCTTATGGTGGAAAGTCTTTGATGCTTTTTGAACAACCAGGAAATATTCAATAAAAACCAGCAGATCAGCTTTTTTATCAGCTCTCTCAGCTGAATAATTGTGTAAAACAAGTGACCAAAACTTGGTCACAACATCAACCAAATCCTGAAATTTATCCAACCATGCGGCCTCTGAGTGTCCACACCTGATGCATATTTTAAATGCTGAATCTCCTAGACATTGGTGGGGACATTGTGAGAGGTAAAAGTGGTGTAAATTATGATGATGATGATGATGATAAATTACAATGAATATTATCATTCATTACAGTTTTCAGCAACAGTATTGCAATCAAGTCATTTCCTGATATTGTGCAGCTCGAGTTAATTGCATAACTTTGTGCCTTTTTATGTTATTACCCTGATTGCAGCTGACAGAAAACTGGCTGATTTAAGCTGGCTGTAATTAGTAGCTGTATTTTTAGCTAATTTTCCAACACCACTGATTACACGTCAGCAGCAAAGGTGTTAAAGCAGCCAGACTCCTTGTGACAAACACATTCTTTGTGATTTTTTTATTCTTTCTTTTTTTTTTGTCGCTACTTGCCCAGTGGAAAGTATCGAGCTCTTTTACAATAGGGTTGTATCTTGCTCCTATGAGAGCACACAGGGTCCTCTGGGGTCTTCATGACTTCAACAGAGGGTGTGTGGATCACTGTGCACCGCGTCGTCTGACATGTTTTGTCCAGTGATTAGATTCCTTTTATGTGTGCATATGAAGTATGTCTTTCTGGCGACATCTGGAGCACCGTCTTCTAACACGAGACAAGATCTGATTGCAGAAAAAGCTTGCAGTGGCTGTAATGCCCAACATAGCTTTAATATGAGAGACGACTAAACTTAAATTTGGGTCAGATGACTGATTACAGTTTCAGAACTGGATTGGGAGCATTGTTTTTCAGCTGGTCTGCCCCTCCTTAAAGGTCACTCCGAAGCTGGGAGTTCAAAGGCAAATCAAAAAATGTTAGGAATATCAAAGTAAACAAAAACACAGCCTATTTTTAAAACCAATTAGAGCAAGTTTGATGATAATGATGATGATGATTCAGTTGGGCTTCCTGGTTCGGGATCTGGGTTTCTCTGTCGTCTTCCATCTTGCTTACAATGTTGTCATTGGGTATGAGCCACAGAGGAGTGTTTGCAGTGTTTCAGGAGCTGTTTGGAAATGTATTCTAGTGATCTTAGTTTGACGAGACAGATGAGATTTCAGGAACGATGAAGCTGTCTGGAAGTAGAGTTTAACTCGAGGTCCGAGAAGGGAAACGAGTTAAAACTCACTGAGGTTCAACTCGAACAGCAGTATGTGACCGCTATCAATGTATATACCGTAAGATTATGATGAAGGCCTCTTGCACAGTCTTGGTCAGAGTGTGATTATGGCCGCATCAAGTTCAGATTTCTTCAACATTTGTGACGCTACAAGTGCGAGAAAGTTTCACGTTCTGTAACCTCTGTGTTAAAGCAGCAATAGTCTTCTTGCATGACACAATCAAAACGCATCAACTTGGAATGACACAGTTATAACTGATTTGCGTGAGTTCAGTTAAATAACAGTGTTAAGTTCAGTCACCATGTGAGTGAAGCGTCAATGCCATTTCATCCTCTAAATGAAACAATCCAAAAAGTTCTAGGTCCAGGTTTCACCTTTTTTTTTTTTTTTTTTTCTAACAGGAAATTCCAAGAACAAGAATGTCCACCGTCGCCGGAGCCTACGAGAAAAGAGAAAGACAAAACCGGCTGCCATTGTGTGATCGTCTGAGTCTGCCTTATCACTGTTAACTCATGCAGCTAATCTACCACCCCCTCCCCTCGATCCCCGCCCCCACCCCCACTCTGCCTGACATTACATCCCAAGTGGATGAGTGACCGCTGCCTTCTCCCTCCATGTGCATGACTTCAGACAGCCTTTTCTGAGTTAACTCGGACCAGGAACTGCTGTTTCCAGGACATCGCTATGGGACAACTGACAATGCCAAATTTTTAACACCACTCTACCTTCAGCTGCGATCTAATCCACACGAGAGAGTACCAACACTAAACATTGCCTTCTTAAAATCAGCCTGACAAATTAAATGTTTTGTACTCTGAAGGACTCCTCTTGCCTTGTAGTGACATTTGTACTTGCTACCGAGTTTGAATGAAATCTATATCCAGAATGTTAATGACATTTCTTTAGTTTCCAGGATCTGACCAGAGCAGAGAGATTATCTTACGAAGCTTTGTGTATGTTGTGCCATATCCACCTTTACTCCCCATGTGCTAATCTGCTACTGTACATATGTGACATTTGTTGTGGTTTTCAAAGTGTATTTCTAATGATCTATTAAATCACCACAGTGCAGTGTGTGAGGTTGAGTTTGGTTTTACATATAAGAAACTGAATATGTATGTATATAAATGTAATTCCTAGACATCCTTTAATGATATATTGAGACATATTTCTGGCATTCTGCAGTGGATAACTTAACCCCCTTTTTATGCTTTTAGTTCAATTGCCAAATATGGATTGTCTGCTGTATTAGAATCCCCCCTCTCCCCCAAGTCTTATAGATTGAATGATTGTAATCATATTCTTGACATGCACAACGCGTCGTGTTCGCCTCAGTTTTTCCTCCCAAAAGGTGCAACCTCATTCGGTAAACTTGAAAATCTTCGAAGCGGATTATGAACATCTGGTTTCAACTGTTAAAACCAGATATTTCCACACCTGCATAAAAAGATACATAACCATTTTGTCTCAGTGTCTGACATTATAGAAATTAAGTCTATTTTAGATTTAGGATTACCAAAGTTGTTTCTGTTTGCTAAACACCATAATTATGGTTCTTCAGTCTTTAAATTGAGAAGTTTGCGTACCTTTTCTTAGTGTTTGATGGAATTGCCTTTTAAACTCGGTGATTTGAATGAGAGTCTTTGACATTTTTGTCCATTCATCCTGACACAACTGGAGTAACTATGTCAGGTTTATAGGCCACCTTTGTTGCACCAACCTTTCAAACTTTGCACACAACCTTTCTGCTAAGAACTTTGCTGTTGGCACTCTGGTTATGGAGTTTGTTTGGTTTTAATGATGGTCTTTGTAGAGGAAAAGCCTACATTTTTGTCTAATCAGACTACACAGTCTCAAAAAACTAAGTTCTTTGTCACTCTGTTATTGCATCTTCTAATGTTTTTTTTGTTTTTTTCTGTAATGGCTTCTTCGTGGAGGATGGTCTTTCAACTCATTTTTGGTACAATTTTCTTTCAACCAGCATCCTTGTCGGATCATTTTTCTGTTTCTTTTCCATTTGATACACATTTTCTTCATCAAAACTAATTTATCTAATGGAAACAGAAAATATCTCCCTCCTGAACAAGATAATGGTTGAACAATCCCTTGGCGTTTATACTTGATTAGGGTTTTTTTTTAAAACCATATAAGGAGACCTTCGGGCATCTGAATATTGTATCCCAGGATGAACCAGACTTTGTGGAGCTCTACAATTTCATCCTAATGTTGTGGATAATTTCTTTTAAAATTCATAAGGTGTCCTAAGGAGAGTGTCTGCCTCTATTTAATAAAAAATGTGTTCGATGCATCGATGTGTTAGAAGCTTACAAAGCTATGACATCAAGCTGGACCTTATTGAACAGGTAATACGTGCTTATCAAAACTTCTGAATTTAAAGAAAGTAATACATTAATTAATCTGTTATTTAGGAGGCAGAATAAGTAATTTAAAAATATGACAAGATTTTGACTATAATACCAGACACTGAGGGGGAAAAAATGGTATCAAGTCTTTTTGAACATTGTATGTCTGGTTTCAACTATCAGTAGCAAACTGTGTAGCCTCAAACTGGGACTGTTTCAGACAAAAACGAAACTGTGCGCTCTGTATTTAACTTTTCACTGGTAAATCAATGTAAAAAAAAAAAAAACAATCAGCTTGTTGTAAACTAAGAAAATCTTTCAGAGCTCTGCTCAGCTCAGATCATTGCAATCATTCTCATCAGTTCTGATTGCACTCACATTGCTGTTGCACCTCTAACACCATGGCGATGTATTTGCTTGTCCCCTCGAGTCAGTCTGTTACTCTGATTTATTGTTTTGTCCCAGTTTGGTTTGCTGGTGGTAAAACCAGGACGAGCCGAAGCTTCGAGGTGCACTTCGTAGGACCGGCCATCTGCAGCAGGGCGCGACCTCACACACCGTGGGATCTGTAATCACTGAAGACGCGCAACAGCGATCCGCCTTCTCCTTTCTGCTGCTGTTCGGGCGCTCGGACGAAGTGCTGCTGTTTGTCTTGCACACATTCACCTTGTATTATAACAAGAAAATCAGATGATGGAATTAATGAACTTGATTAAATATTTCTACTCTACTTTTATACATTATTTTCTTATAAAACCAGTTGAGTATTTTTATATGTTTATAAGTAAATACATGTTCACAGCCCAGGCTGCGTCTATGTGTAAAGAATATCTAACTCCCTTGGTTATTTTTAACGTGAAAATGATTGCTGGCCTAAATCTGAACAATTGGATGTTTCACCTAAATATAACCAAGGTTTTTTTTTTTTTTTTTTTTTTTTTTTTTTTTGCATTTTTGGGTCACAAAATAAGAATATATTTATCTTGAGGTGTTCACCACCAGTTCTGATTGTGAAATGTCAGTTTAAACTTGGAGGTCATGGGAATGATTGTTTAGATCATGCAACCTCCTGGCACTAAGACTTAAATGCCCACATCTCATCTTGTCGCTAATCTTAAGTATGCTTCTGCATCATTCTGTTTGATTTCTCTTTCACATTGGTGTCTTTTGCCCCTGTGTCTAGCTTCTGTTGCTAAAATAAAATCTGTTATTGAGCCAGAAAAGATAGAAAATTGTTTCTTTAAAGAGCCGATTGTGATTCCGTAAACCGTATATGAGCTCTCATTGCTCGGAAAACATTAAGCTTGGGTCTGGAAGCAATTTCATTTTATGTATATGTATTTACAATTGCTCTATTTGGAACACATCTACTTTATCGTTGCTTAGGCTTTTCTTTCACCTGAAAACAGTCTGTTTTGTTTCATATCTTGTGAGGTACAATAATACATGTTTCTGAGGTTTTGCACAAATACCAGTTCATCTAAAAAGAAATGTATTTAGTACAGTAGTGCAGTACATGGATTTATTGCACACAAAGATTGCAAGCCACAAAACGTAGTTGCTGATGTAGCTTCCTCTTCATAGAATGCATTGTCCAAAATAGAAAGTTGAGTGAAAGGAGAAAGTATAGTAGGGAAAGGCCCAAGAAATACAGCCTTGAGAAAAATTTGAAGCAAAGTCTATTGAACAGTTTGATGGAGATTTATGCGGTGTGGACTGTGGCTGCAGTCAGTCCTTAAAAAGCCTTCTCACACAGACGTGTCCAGAATATGGGCTACTGCGAAGCATTAAGCCACTCTTTAACCAGACACGATGTCAGAAGCAACTTTCCTAGGCTTAAGATAAAAAAAGACCTCTTTGCAGATGAATGTATTTCATTTGTGAATCAAGTGTCAGTCTGGAGAAAGATTGCAGAGGCGAAACATACAAGGTTCTTAAAGTAAATTTTTTCCACAGTGAAATAGGATTTTGGGAACTGTGTCTTCTGCTGGTGGTGGTTCAATGTATTTGTATAACTGATTTTTCCAAGGAATGCAATAGAAGACTTTATGTACCTACGATAGGTACTTAAAGTCAAAATTAACAGAAATAAAAACTGCAAATATACTACTCTATGCCTAATAAATCCATGTATCATATTAGTTACAGTGTTTAAGTTGAATTAATGAATACATTTTCTCAGTTATATTTTATTGAGACACATCTTGACTGCAACTTTTTCAAATTTCTGCCTTTACAAGTTGTTCCATCAAAAAAACTAGAATATATGGTGATACTGAAAGCATCCTTAAAGGACCTCCAAAGTAATAATCCACATAACCAAACGCACTTCTAAGCTACGGTAACCTGTTTGAAGTAAAACAAATTACCTACAAAAGGACATTTAATGTCTCCATTTGAAGGGTTTATAGAGAAGCAGATGGATGTCGGACCACACAAAGAGATTAAACAACTGTTAGGCAATATTATGCCACAGGAAGATGGTCTACTGGAAGTTTATTGGCATAGTTTATGTTAAAACGTTTATATTAAAGGAATGCTCTCCTTTTTTAATTCATTAATTTAGCCTATTTTATGATTTTATGCTTTGATCATTTTAGAGTGTAAATGATTGTTTTAAGGAGAGCAAACCTAAACGTTTCCAATGGTCATATAAATAAATTGAATTTGTTGAGGAAAGTATTTATTCTCTTTACAAAGATAGGTTTACTGAAAATAAAATGAATTTGAAGTTATTAAAATCCCCAAACTTTCGCTCGTTAGTCACATAATTTTTGCTAATTTGATACAGGATTCCTCCAGCATCACTCGAAGAGACTTCTCTGACAGATTTCCTTATGTTGTAAAAAAAAAATAGAAGAAGAAGAAAGATGGAGTTATATCAATTATATATCAATAATAAAACAATTAACTATTTTTGTTTCACTTAATGTGATTTAATTTTAATCATAAAGTTCATTTTTCGGAGGAGTAAATGTCTGAAACAGCCTTTTAACTTGAATTAATCTCACAGTCTTACCCCCCACTGTGGGGTCCCGACCCCAACATTAGGAACCACCTGTTTATTCAGTTTCATCAGTCTGTCTGTTTCAGGTTTCCGACACGTTCAGCTGCGCTCCCCTCTCTGTGGTGGTATAGTCCACAGAAGAAGGTCTGGCTGCGCTCAGCCTCCCTGCCATTCACTTACAGGCGCTTCCAGATATACTCCGACCCTCCGCGGCTTGAAAGCTTTGATTTTATTCACCGTCTCGTCGTCCGCTCCGACCGCTCCACGTCCCCGCGGGTTGAAATGGAGGGAGTCAGCAGCAACAGGAGCATGTCTTACAGTAGATGGAGTTATGACAGGTAAGCGGCGTCTTTTATTATTGGTTTGGGCTGACTACGCTTTTAAAGCCGCTGTCAGGAGCGGTGCGTTTCGCTTTCATGGTCCAGGAAGGCCGATTCTTCTTCTTCTTCTTTTTTTTTTGTTTTTTTTGAAAGGATGAAGCTACATCTCTTAGTGGGAATTCCTCCCCCCCTAGTATTTACTAGTAGGCTGGGAAATGGGAGGTTTCAGCATCACATCGTATCGCTGGTAGATGAAAAGCTCAGTGTCTGCATCTATCTATCTATCTATCTATCTATCTATCTATCTATCTATCTATCTATCTATCTATCTATCTATCTATCTATCTATCTATCTATCTATCTATCTATCTATCTATCTATCTATCTATCTATCTATCTATCTATCTATCTATCTATCTATCTATCTATCTATCTATCTTTCTGAAAGTTATCAGAACATCTACAGAGGTTAATGATATTCGTCGGTAATTTAAAATGCAACTGCTTATTATAAATTAAATTAAATGGGAATTTAAAAGTAATGTTCATTTTGTATGCATATCTTGGCAGTCAGCGTGATTGTGTCTGTGACTTCAGCTTCTTCACTAGGGAAGGCTACACATTCAAGTGAAGGTTGATTGCTCTGAGTTCACTCGGCGGATAATGGCACATTTCTTTAAACATTTTTATTTATTTTTTTAAAGAAGGGAACGCTCCTCGGCTTTTATTGACTTAGGCAGCAGTCCGGATTGATAGATGCTGTAAAATGTAGTTGCAGTTCCATTGATTATTAGAGCAGGAGATTTTACCTTGGCAATGTTAAATATGCTTTGGCTCAGTCAGTCTAATTGATATTCTGAATATATTATTGGACATCACGAAGAGTTTTTGCCTGAGCCACTGTCTTTTAGATATTTATTGACAAATTTCCACATTATTGATGTTTTGTTTTACTCACATCCAGGAAACTGATTTTACAATATATCACTTTTTTTTTTATTCATTAAACAAAAAATATCAAGATAAAATCCAGATGTTCTCCCCTCTGCCAGGGATAACTTGAGTGGGCTGTTTCTTCTGACAATTTATCTGTGACATTGGTCACAAGTTTGCCCTGCTATTTCTTCAATGTAACCCCAGAGCAATTCAGTGAGGTCAGGATTTGGGGATAGACTCAATATCAGGACTTTTCATATCTTAATTTTTGACTTGTCCTTTGTGGATTTTCTGGTAAGCTTTGGATCATTGCAGTGTTGCACGGCTTTCGCTGTACTTTATTTTGCTAAAATATAATAAATATTTTAGCAATATAAAGCTGTGCTTTATTTTATTTAGCTAAAATAAAGCACAGCTTTATTTTAGAAAGCAAGCAGCTACAGATTGTCTCATTTTTTTCAAGCACTCTCTGACATATTAAATAGTAAAATTCACAGTAGGCCCAATCTAGAGGTGAACTGGCCAGGATCCGCTGTAGCAAAGCATCCCCAAACCATGACACTTCCAGATCTAAGCTTCACAGTTGGCGTGATTTTCTTCTTATGGCATTTTCTTTTTATCATTTATTTTTAATGATGTTTATTATTTCTTAATTAAGTTAAGATTCATCTTTTCACAGAACTATATTCCAAAAGTCTTCATCTTTGTGAGAAAAAACTTTCCATGTTAAAGTAAACTTGTGCAGTGTTTTTTGTTGTTGTTGTTTTTTCTTTTTTTGATTGAGCAGTACTTTTATATTAAAAGTACCAGAAGTCAGCTGTAGGTCCGATGATAACATTTTAGGCATTTTACAGACTTCTTTTGATATTTTCCTGCCTGCTTTCTGTGTGAACTTGCTTGGACTGCCTTACCTGAGCATGCTCACAGTTGATCTAAATGTCCTCCACTTTTAAAGACGTTTTTCAGGTTGATTTCAAATTCATCTTTAAGCCCAACTGTGATATATTACTGTGCAATGCTGCTGGAGTTTGTAGTCTTTGTGTTTCATGTTGGAGCCTTTTTGTCTGCCAGCAGCATGTACAAACACACTGTGTCCTGGCACCTACTCAGCAAAACACTGTATCCCAGAGATGAAGGTCAAGGTGGCCTGACAAAACGCAGTTCGGAGCCTTCGGATCTTTACATTTTAATTCTTTTAAACAAAAAAAATAGAGATTAGCTTGAAATCATTGTCTAGGTTTTGTTTTCAACTTTAAACACATGTTAATTACAGTAGGAAACAATAGTAGCACAGGGAGAAGGTGGAGAAGCTTGATCTTTTCACAGGTTATCTGTTCCATCCATCCATCCATCCATCCATCCATCCATCCATCCATCCATCCATCCATCCATCCATCCATCCATCCATCCATCCATCCATCCATCCATCCATCCATCCATCCAGATTTTTTGATTCAATCCAGAATCAAAAAACAGACAAAATTTTTCCAGTGTCCTAATGTTTTTGTGTAAATAACCATTGGACATTGTGTGGGAGGGCCATTAGTCAGTGTTTGTTGGTAGGTTTTTCTTATTTATTTATTTTCTCACCGTTAGACCTGTGTTTATTTTTGTCTCTGAATTTGTAACATTTTCTTTATTTGTGCGTCTTCCAGATGAATACTCTGTTGTTCTGCAGGTGCTTGAATTTGATTTTGGTCTATTGCAGAACTTTGAATTAGCTTAAAGGTCAATGAAATGCTTATCAAACATGAACCCACTGTCCATCTGGGCCACTGTGGAGGCTGTTTCTGAATATGAGTCACAGAAAATGATGGTGTAATAAAACTTTGTAGAGCTGTTTGAAACAAAGTGGTTCACCAAGAAGTTGACTCAAACTGAAAAAAAGAAGAAAAAAAAAATCCCCCAAAAAGCACAGTGTTTAATTCTTCACTTGTTCACTCCATTGTGGACTCTAAGGCAGTGGTTTCCAAACCTGGTCCTTAAGTAGACCCTCTCTGCTCGTTTTTAGGAATCTCCTTGCTTTCAAACACCTGACTTAAACAAATGGGTGATTAACAGGCTTCTGTAGCATTTGGAGGCTGCGTTTGGTGAATCAGGTGTGCTGGAACAGAGTCATATCTAAAACATGCAGGGGAGGGATTCTAGGGATGGGAACCATAGGTTATAGTTGCCAAAAGTAGTCCAACATGTTCAGCAACACTAATGAATATGTTGCTGAAGATCCCTGTTATTCCTAGCCTGGCAAAAACCAGCCCCTTATTCTACATTTTGCTTTTGTACAGGGGTCATTCCTATATATGAAGAGAAATATTTGGTCAAAGCTTAGTGTTTTACCTTAGACTCTTTCTAATATATTTTATCCTCAGACTTGTTTGTTTACTACATTTGATGAAAACTGCTTTGCTTTAGTGCAGCGCGTATGCTAGCGGGTTGGCACTGTGGTTGCTACAGCCTGGCCCAGAAAAGTAGTTAAAGTAACAGCTATGTCCAGACAGTGTGAGTGTGAGAGTGTTCACTCTGCCTGCTGTGGAAACTGTTCCATGAGTCTATTAGATATTGGACAATTTGACTCCAAGAGATGATGCACAAACATACTCTTGCATAGTTTTTGTTACTGTATATATGGATTTGACTCACAAGCAACAGAGGGTTCAGTAACGGGTCAACGTAGAACAGAAATAAATGTTTTCATCCTGTTTCTGAGCATGTAGAGATATGTTGTTCACCTTTTTAGAAGAGTTTAGTGAATATGTCTTTTGGTATTAACAGTATAGTTGCTATGCTATGTTAATGTAATGTGCTAACAGCTTATCTTTATTAAAAAAAGAATAAAATTCAATGCCTTTCTTTCCTGATAAAGGAATCTTTGCAGCACTGATCTCCAATCCTTTAATTCTGCAGATCAACAAATCCTCTGCATTTATTGTTCAGTCCATTGCTTAGTCACCCTCTACTTGTTGTAGTAACAGCAGGCAGAGCAACACAGCAGATTATGCAATGTTGCACAAACCAGTTTTTGAAAATAAATGCATGTTGATTAACTAAAATGCTGGGGTATTTGTGAATATCACTCTGTAAATTTCACAAATGTTTAAAATTAGTGTAAGACATCGAAAACAATGAATCAAAAACATATCAAACTGTGAACTGTAGAAAAGTTATAGTACACATGCTGTTGCAGCAAAGCCAAAATCAAAGATGTCTTCTGTTTCTTCTTTCTTGTCACATTCAAATATTGTAGATAATCAAACAGATTTTAATATCTGACAAAGATAGCCCAAGTAAAATCATAAAGAGTTTTAAAATAATGAGTTATCCATATGCCCTTTGGTTAATTTTGGTTGTCCAACCAATTTGGTTTGCCATAGTTCTATTTCTCTCCGTTTGTGAACAATGCCTCTCATTATAGTTTGTCTAAGTCCCAAAGCCTGACATGTGGCTTTGTAGCCCTCCAAATTTTTGAATTTATTTTTGATTCTGATGTGTTTTTGATCTGACAGCCTACTTCATGAGAGAGTCTGCTTAAATAATTTCTTCAAGTCTGGCATCAATCACAGCTAGATGGCATTACCTTAACACAAACTAACCTTTTTGAAACGGAACTAGAAATTGTACGATTGTACAAAATCTAGTTATTTTTGTCTGCTGTTAAAATTACTTTAATGATTTGAAACATTTATGTGACATAGCTAACAACAGAAGCAACCTGTAGTAGGGTAGATATGTCCTATACCATAAGACACAGAAAGCAAGGTTCTGGCAAAATAAAAAGCATTCAGATGCAGATTTTTAGACATTTATTAGAATGTCAATTCTGCCACAGAAATAGGAGTTGTGAATTATGATGCCAATTTTCTTCACCGACCATATCTGGTTGTGTCATGGAAATAAACCTTTTAGTTCTGATCCAACGAATTCAAGAGGTTTTATGTTTTAGTTAGAATATGGTTTCATACACTGCTGAATTTACCAGTTTCCACCACTCAACACATTAACCTGGTTTATATACAAACTTAAAAAGCAAAATTACTAACAAATATCAGCTGATTGATGTTGCAACCAAAGAGCAATTGCATTAAAATGATCTCAGATGGTGCAAAAAGATTGTGTTTTTCTCCCTTCTACAGTACGTTGAAATATTTTAGATGCGAATGTCAACCAGGTCTCTCAAGCATCCCTAAGTAACACTGTTTTTTCCTTCTGTTTCTTAAGAGTCACAGATAATGATTCCTGCACTGTAAGAGTGTGCTGCTGAAGGATGTGGAGGTGTTTGATTTGTGGGCTTTTGGGATTTATTCCTACCTTCTACTGCATAAAAAAAGACGCCAGTGCTTTTTTTTTTTCTAATTTCGATGCATTGCTTTAATTTCCAGCTATTTATGCAAGAACGCAGGTTTCTGAACATTTACTGAAAATAGCCCTTCGCTAGTGAGATTCAACAGGTTTTTCTTTTTACCTCAAATGTAAAAAAATGTGCTTTTAAACTAGGCGTAATGGAAAACCTCAAATATGTACATGTATATTCTGCTTTAAGTGAAAGTAAATTTCCTTCTAAAACCAATCGTTCTATACTTAGACTCGAAAAGGCAGTGTCAGGTTTGCCTCCCTACATAAATCACAATCACTGTTAAGTGGTAATACTGCATTTGCAGCCCTGCCACTTCGATGCTGTTAGTTTCCAACAGAAAAGGTTGTTGGTTCCCTTTCACATCAAAGTGGATTAGCTCTGATTTGCCCTTTGAGCAGCAGGTGTGCTTTTAGAGCAGGAATCTGGGGAGACATGCTAATCCAGCTGTGTCCGGGAACAAGGCTGATCTGAGAAAGAAACAACAAAACAAACAAAGAAAACGATAGAAATAGTATAAAATAGTAATACTGGTTTAAGTTTGAAGTTCAAATTCTTGGATCAGCAGGACATCTTTACCTAGACAAGTGATAAATTGTAAATTTGATGGATATACACTGGAATGATGTTTAACCAATAGTTGCATTATATTCGTTTTCCAGACAAGTGTTTTCAGTTATTCTCAGTATTTTATTTTATTTTATTTACTATATCTTTCTCATTGTCTAAATTATAAGTCTACAATTGTTGGTTTGTCCCTTTTTCCTTAATGTGGAATCAGAAATACACAATAAAGGCATGTTTTCTTGCTAAACTGCTCCCATCATCAGGATTAGGCGAGTGTTCAGGATTAGGCGAGTATTCAGGCATATCCGTATCAAATTTTTTTCCTGTGCAGGATGTAGTCTACATCTGGCTACTGGCCGAACGACCATTGGAGATAGGCAGCATATCAAGTGACCCTCTACATTTACCCGCCGACATTCTGCAAACTGTAATTAAGAATCCCTTAGGATGTAATCTAAAAGCAAATTAATTTAAACACGTCTTTATTCACTTAGTTTGGATGTGCTGATTGTTGCACAGTGCTAGGGACTGTGATTGACAGAGGCAGGCAGTTAAAGTAACTGCAGCATTTGTCCCATTACAGGTGAGCACAAAATCCTGATGCAAGGTTCTTTCACAGTCCTTTGTAAAACAATTAGTGTATACCGATAATATCCATCCATCCATGATTTATATCCATTTATCCTCGCAGGACACAGGGGGGCTGGTGTCTTTATCTAATGGTGATTCTGGACAGGTCAACAAAACAGAGAAGTACATGCAATATGAAATGTTTACGTCCGCCAACATAGTTTTATCCTCTCTCAGGGGAAACCTTTAATTAATTTTCAGGGTCAACCATTATATTCTTGTTTAATAAAATCTTGACTCTGTTCAAGAATATTTGCTGATATAATCTTAAATTAAGTGAATTAAATGTACATCTTCTGTTTTTTTTTTCAGTTATTTATCCACAGGATAGTCAGAGTGAGCAGTTCTCTGCATGCCTTATTTCCATCTTCCAGCATTAAACAACAGACAAATTAAATGTTTTCTAGACAAATACTTACGTTTTTATAGCACAATCAAGAAACTGTTACCTTCAGTTTTTATAAAAATGCTGCACATATCCAAAATGACTTAAAAGAAATTTGACTTTGCAATTTGACATCTGGAAATTAGCCTCTGTCTCTTTAAGAAGCTCCAACTCTTTCAATTAAATTGCTCCCCCTTTTACAAATAGTTCTTAGGAGCGTCGGACTGTGAAGTCATTTGAATGATGAGCTTAGCAGATTCGCATGGCGTTATGGAGCAGGAGGTTCAAGGTGGTTCTTTGGGTAAAAGTTGAACTATTTATTTACTTGTTTAATTTATTTCCTTTATTTAACCAGGTAAAATGCCATTGAGATCCAGATCTCATTTTCAAGAGGTACCTGGGCAGAACTCTGCAACACAACAGCAACCTGGTACACAAAGTAAAACAAATTAAAACTTATGCACAAGTTTAAAGCAAATTACAAAATAGCTTAAAAGCAATGGCACTGATTAATAGGATCAAGTTGCATGTTTTTAGTAATAATTTAGGCACCCCCTAATGACTGCCACAAGAGGTTCGAGAATTCCTCAAACATTCCTGAAAGAATCAAAGCAACATTCCAGCTAAAATCTCAAAGTTGGTTTTACATAAGTTTTAGAACAGGAGCCTTAATTTAATGTCCGAAGTCATTAAGTGGTAATACTTAAAGCTATATAAGCTTTGGCTTATATAGAACCTCACACAGCTGAACTGTGCCTCTGTTGCTTGCACACACACAGAGACTTATCAAAGAGTGTCTCAGTGAACTCTCCAAAGTACACCCCTAGAAATCCATTAAAAAAATCTATTAAATCCATTAAAAATGTCTTCTTTAATCACTGGATCACAATAAAAACAATTGTGCTCACGATTTCTGAGGAAATTTGAATGTTTTTTTCTTGTTTTTTTTTCTTTCGAGTACATGAAATGTTTTTTTTTTTTTTGAAAAGGCCTTGATATATAAAATACATTATTTCCACTCCCTTTCGCTGTTCTTTTATGAAGCTCCTTCCCTGCATAAACCTTTGTACTTCTGGTGGACATGTGTGTGATCTGCCTCTAGAGCTGTTGCTATGGTGAGGCAACGGGGCATAAATTGTGAAGTGATACTACATTTTTGCAAAAAGCATGTAGAAAAACAATAGCCTGCAAACTTTGCTTTTTCCCTCTACCAGTCATGATGGTGTGAATCTGACAGGTAAAACATTAAGACCATGATGGACTGATATCGGTGACGTGTTTGTGATGTGATCCTTCAAGCATTTATTACTTCTTACATGATCTTACTGTATGATACTTGTTACTTTAAGGTTTTTTTTTAATATTGAATAAGTATCAGTTCTTTATAATTTCTCAAAAAACAGTGTGTCACATCTGCCATCCATTGCGCCATTTCTTTTGGCTGAATTTATGTAAAATTTTGAAGTATTTGGGAAGAACTTTTTCGCTACTGCGTAGAGCTAAAAATGCACACAAATTGTCTTCTATTTGAACTAGAAAATAATATTTTGATCTCCTGTATAAGTCTAAGATCCCCTCATAGGAAGGTTTTAATGGGATGTCCACATGCATGATTTTTTGTACATCAAGGGACACATCCAGGATACGTTACTCTGATGACGCACGCACGCACGCACGCACGCACGCACGCACGCACGCACACACTCATTTAAAAAGCAAATAACGAATATGATGAAAGCCTGTTAATGGGATTTTCGGTGCCACAGTTGAACAAAGCAGTGGAGCATTAACTTCTTGTGTTATTAGAACCACTGTACTCTTATACTGTCCTATCAAGCACTCTAAAATTATAGAGATGGTTGGAAAATGGGAGGAATATTAAAAAATAAAATCTGACTCATGACAGCATTTTGCAGATGCTAATCTCCTCCATCTTATTTTTTTTTCTCAGTTCCAGGTAAATGTTTGCTGTGAAATGCTCCCATTTCAAGCTGCTGCTATGAGTTATTTGACAGGGAATACAAATGCTATGCTGTCTTACAGCACAGCCATGTGTCCATGACCAGTTACTACAATTGTTTCTATCAGTGCTCAACAGCACCTCCATCTGGTTAAGAAAATTATTATTTTCTTGCTCCTCGTTGCTGCATGATAGTGATGCGCCCTGCAGGCAAAGCAAGATGTTAATTAATCATACTTGTGGCAACTGACAGCGCAGTAAGGCATGTGTGTTTGCGCGTTTTTATCTTGCCCACAGGCAGATGTTATGGATAAATGGCCGACTGGTGAGCTTTCATATGATGATCAATGTCAGCTGTTGCCATGAGAGCGAACCTGCAGACGAGGCAGTGTGACTTACAGCGAGAAACGTCAGCCTCCTCGCAGAGATGCTGAGTTCAGAAGTGACGTGAACAACACTCACTCACGCTCCAACCACATCTATCTCACACCCTCTATCTATTTGCTTATCCATTTGGATCTAACACATTCATCAGCTCTGCTTGCTCACAAAAATGTCAAAATGCTATTAATGTTTTTTTTTTTGTTTGTTTGTTTTTTTAATATTGCGTGGATTTAATCTTCCCAAGGAATCTGATTGTTGTTTTGATTGGTGTTTTACTGGCCCCTGGCATGTATGACAGGTTGTGAGGCATGAAATCTCTACCTTGGCGATCCATTTTTTAGTCATTGCTTTCTGCTGATTGCTGATTGCCAAATGTAAATTGGTTTATGTACTTATAGGGAGGTTTCCCGTTTAATGATGATGTTTGTGTGTGGGACTGCCAGTAATAATTTAAGACGAAAAAGACCAAGAAAAATATGAGCAGAAAGAGTGAGTCACATGTATATAATCCTCTAAATATAGATGCAGGACTCACTGTACAGCACCAGACAAGGCGACGCTGTCATTTAACGTCGCTCTCTGCTGTCTTTTTGTGAGCGAGGTGCTAAGGATGTTCATCGTGCGTCAGTCTGTGTGGGATATAGTTGTGTCCTTTGAACCAACAAAATGAGGTAATGCGTTCTTTAAGCTGAAGAAAAATCCGACTGAGGGTTGTTCTCCTTGTTGAACAAAAAGACATGTAATTAGTCCCAGCAATTGAGAGAGTTTAAAAGCTTTATTGCAAGTTTTGAGCAATAATTTGTCTGTCTAGATCAAGACCAATCTGTATAAACAAAAAGATACTTTTAAAGATGATTCATCGTTCTTCAGAGGATTTTGTGCCTCTGGTTAGACTAAGACGTTCGGTATGTCGCCTCAGTCTGTTGCCCCTGGATACGAGTGGTTTCTAAATGTGAACAGCCTTTTAACAACGCCCGAGATATATAGTCGTTGTTCTGGCTGTCGCACAGAGGTATTGATTTCAGCGTCTGAGTCTTCTTAATGCAGTGTTACGTAATGTTTAGCAAATATCATGTTACGTTTGCTGGGGAGATTATATGGTTGGGTTTGTTTGTCTGTTTCTTAGCTGGATTACTGAAAGGACAGATGAAGATAAAAATATAACCATAGCTAGAGCTTAGGTTTAACGTTATTCTCTTTTATTTTAGATTTGGATTTAGAAGTTTTTATAGTTGTTCTTGAACATCTTTCAAAGTAATTCATAAAACATGGTGCAATCTTCTATAAACTGGTACTTTTTTTTGGCATCTCATTATAGGGACTATAAAATATAGGAATTGTAACGTGCCGAGGGCTAGTCAGGTGTTTGCTTGCAGGTGTCGGTGAGTTTGAACTTGAAACACATTTTAATCACGTCTCCCTTTTTCAGAAGATTACAGAGATTAACTACAAATAGTTAGTTAATCCGGTAACTCTGTCGTGTAGAAACTTTACACTTACAAATTTTTTTTTAGCAAATACCTGCTAAAATAAGGTAGTGAAAAGAGGTACTTGTTTTTGTTGATGTTCACGTTATCTCCTTAAATTCAAGTGGACTTGTTTAATGTAACAGAGCAACGATCCAAATCATAGCAAAAAGTTGACATGAAAGAACACAAAATATTTTTTTAAGAACTAAGACAAACTCTGATCTGACAGAAATGGTGTGGCCTAACGAAAACTGGACCAGTTATTGTAAATGCTTGGCAGCAGTTGTTGCTGTTTCTGGCCACCATTCAGATGTGGCTCAACGCTAGGTCACATTTGTACACATTGAACAAATAACTGGATATTTATAAGGAGCTCAAGTGAAATCTGCACATGTTTGCAGAAATTTGACTAAGACATCATCATAGATATTCATTACGGTATAAGTTTCCCTAGCAATAATCAATATTTTGCCAATGATTACAACTTTTGAAGGTGTGTGACAAGGTTTTGAAGAGTTCCTTCATTTTTGGTGCTCCTGGCACTTCAGTGTTTTTTGTTTGTTTCTACACTATTTAGACAAAACCTATCAACAACATATGCTGTCTTCAACGATGGGCATCTTGCTTACTTTTCACTTCGTTTTGCATTTGACATAATTGGGACATCCATCGCTCACATCTGTTTTGTACTTCATTTATCTTACTTTTAGTTGTCTTTTTAGAAAGATTCAAACATGTGCTTTTTTTGTGCGGCTTCGTAAAAACGCTGTATGCTAAATGTAGCTTCATGTAGACATAAAGCTGCATTATTGAATGGGGAAATAGAGAGGAACTTTGGTGTGTGGAAGCAGTCCATCTGGTTGCCTCAGTGGGATTCTGGGAAGCGCTTTTATCCAGCGTGACATTTTCTAACCCAAATCATGTTTTATGCATACCCTCAGATGGCCACTGTGCAGTGTCATGCAGGGATTTATGTTGATACAAGAACCCTGAGTGTGTATTTGTATTTGCATGCGTTTGTAGATGTGAGGCAGCAAGTCAGTCACTTTCTGGAGTTTGTTTTTCAGCAATGAACTCAAACATAATTACATTTAAGGTCCACAATTGTCTGCAAAACATCTAATTTGATGGATCAGCGGAATAGCGAAAGAGAAAATGTGATTTAACATTTAATTAAAATGCAGAATTTTGAGGTCATTCCTTCCCTTTTCTTTTCAAGAATAAATCCACACCCTTTTCTGTCACTGAAGCTGCAAGATTTAATTTTCACTTCCAGACCTGAACATTGCGTTTCTATTTGCCTCGGGAATTTACAGCTCCGCTTAAAATAAAGATGATGCATTCTTCAAACTGTACCGGGGATTTAGTTTTTACATCTTACAGTTGAAATCAAATATTTACTGCATTAAAACGACACCTGGCCTTTTTTATGTCAGGCAGTGACATGTCTTTTTTATACAACGTATATGAACATCAGGTCAGCTTAATTTGATGTAGACTAATTGTGACTAAACTCACTTGAGCAGACTGACGAAGCTTGATTGCACAGTCTTATCACAGGTTTCCAGGTTTCTGTTAATTTTCCAAGGATAGGAGGGAACAAAAGCTTCTTTGCCTTTTGTAGTTCTCTTTCTTATGTGTTTCTTCAGCGATCGCTCCAACGACATATGTTTGCGCATTGTATTTTTCATCTGCCAATCATGTACTCAAGTGAAAAATCCTTGAAGGCTTTTGTTCAGGAAATCCTTTAAAGTCAAATATGTTTTCTTCAGTTAGCTTGTGGGGAATAGTTTTAGTCCATATAATTGGTTGTAACTCGATAAACTTGATAAAACCATCTTTACTTGCAACCTACATTGCAAGGTTGCAATGTAAACCGTTGTAAACCGTTATGACAATTTCTGGAACCGGGTATTTGGTGAAATGAAGAGGGCACACAGAAACCTCTTATTTCTGTGCAACATTAAGTTGCACTCATTCACAAGATGTTGCACCATCTGATATCCACTGTGGGCAAATCCCCCTTCTGTTGCTCAGCTGTTCTATGTCTGTGCATAATTTAACAGGTGAGCCTTATTAAATGCCATCCATCTTCTAAGTCCTGATGCATGCAGGCTTCTCTTTACGTCCACTAACCTGATCCCTTGGCTTTCCTCCAGGCTGAAGTGTAGCAGCTCCTGTGAGTGATGTGACGTAATGTGGATCCAGTCTGTGACTCACTCTTTATCTGAGGGGCTCACCCAAAACCTTGTTGTTTAGAGCTAAACATATATTATTTTTTTCTTTTCACATATATTTATTATTTGCCAGCAGGTGTATATACAACAAATATTACAGAATGAACAAGAACAAAAGGGTGTTGATCTTCAAAATAATTAACCAGATAATAGAACGAATAACAGCGATAGAAATCAAATAACCAAACAAAAAGAACAAACAAACAAGTAAGAAGAATACATTAAAAATGATATATTCAACATAAATACAAAATATAGTCAGTTGGTGTCATAACAAAAATGAAGTTGATTAATATGTGAATTAGGATATGCTTTTTTTCTTTTATTCTTGGGAATTATTTAATAATTTGAATTATTGTTCTGTTCTCTAATTAATCTAGCGTTACAGATATTTCAGGAAAAAGTGGAGAAGGGAGAGAAAAAAAGAAACATATATTCAATAATCCAGACAAACTGGAGAAAGGCATATTTCCCATGATTAGGTTTGAAATGGCAAATATGTAAATAATCCTACAAATTATTCCACAGTTACCTATGGATAAATATGAGTAATTGTGTTCTATTGTGTGAAACAGAAACATATTAATAAAGAAAATATATCAGATGTTGATGCAATATGGTGCAAATGCCTTGTTTCTTTATATTAGACTTATGCAAATGAATCTGTGAAAGCAGCAGCAATCAGTAGTTCCAGGCTTTGTGAAGGTTTAGAAACTTTGATTTCTCCTTCTCACAATGCCATTCTAGTGCATGACCATTTTCAGAGAAAGTTTGTTTTTTTCCGTCTTTTCCTTAACCCATTCATTTCTGAGATGTGACTCAGTAGTGAATCTTATCCTGAAAAAGTCTGCTAAACTTTAAGAGCTAAACCAGGATTCTCTACACATAAGAAGCAGTATTGAAAAAAGTATTTTCAGAAAGGCAAAAAGTTGCTCAATCCAACCTGGCCCTATGTGAAAAAGAAATAGCCCTAAAACTAGCAAATGCTTGGGTTACATTGGCAGCAGCAACTGCCATCAAACAACTGTATTAACTAGCAGGGTGTATTTTGATTGTCTTCCAGTTTTATTTAATATAAGTCGGGAATTTTACTGTACCGTTTCCAATCCCTTACTAAGTTTTCTTCAGACATTCTGATCTTGTGGATGTACTTTGGATCTTCATAATAGCAGATGCCATTTTGGGTTCTTTTGTGACCTTCCAGCTTAGTTGTTGAAGAACATTTGGAGTAATTGTGATATGTCTGACATTCTTGGGAAGGATCTCCGAGGTTCCATGTTCTCTTCATTAGTGAATAATTACTCAAACTGTGGTTCACTGGAATCCCAAAGCCTTCAAAATTACTTAGCAACCATTTCCAAAACGATAGATGTGTATTCCTCATTTTTACATTTATTTATGTCAAGGGCATTGCCTTTTTAGATCTTTTAGGCTACTCTATGTACGTCATCTCAACAGGCTTGAGTGGGTTAAGCTTCAGGTGGTTCTGACCTCCGTAGCCGACCAGCTCATCACCCTCTGGCCTGTACGCAGGCTCATCAGACCAATAACAGTGGTGTCATATGTGCAATTTAAAATTTTCACAAATGGGTCCCCCGAGGTTCAGTGATTTGTAGGGGAATAGCAGCTGGGAGATAACACACCCCAAGGGGGCGTTGGCGCTGATGCTCCTTGTGCGGGAGCAGATGCTCAACAGCTTGACCTGCTGTCGCTTATCAGTCAGAAGGCTGGTGATCCACTGACAGATGATGGTGAGCACAGTTTGCTGTGTTAGCTTTTGTTGGAGGATGCCTGGGTTGATGGTGTTTAAAGCCATAGACTTTATCCTTACAAAGTACAACTTGTACACTCAAAAGTACAGAGAACAATGGTCATATTTAAGTAGGAAAACAAAATGTTCTGAATGCTGGAAACAAGCTTTCTGTTTTTTATCAGCTTGTGAATATGTAGCCATAGCAGGGGTTTTTTTTTATATTGATTTTAGTGGATAAAATATACTTGTTAGCGCTGAAAAAGTCCCTCATCAGTTGGTACATCTGCTGTTTCACTCGCGAGGCTGTTGTATTATTAACACTGTGTGCTTTGCAGCTGTGTTTCAATCATTCTGACAGAGACAGGCAGACATAAGCCAGATATCCATTTTCACATCAGTGTGTCTTTTATGCCAGGTCCATTATTATAATTAATGGTCCCGCTGGCCTCTTGTTACCAAACAGCAAAATGCCTCTGGGAAAACAGGGGGCACATTGTGGGCCTGGAAAAAAATTTAATTTGTCAAGAGGATCTTATCGTTTTTGTTGTTCCATGCTGGTTGTTAGCCCAGGGACAGAAGGGAGAGAAGAAAGAAAAGATGGGAGTCACTAAGTAAGTTAGCTGGTCTTCCACCCACTTACAATTCTCTCACGACTCCAGCCAAACTTCAAAGACCTTCCTTCGGCATTAAATTGGGGGCCTGAGCTTATACTGGTTCTCCAAACAAAGGGCTCAAGTTTTTATCTTCTTCTGTTTTTACATCAAAAGCTACTGCAGACAAATGTAACAAGAGCGTGCGTATTATTGGCAGCATACACACTGGTGTGAAAGCAGCGTTTCCTCTTAATTTTATATTTATTTTTATGCTTACCACCCACTTAAACACAACACAAGTAAACACAAAATGCAGTTTTTTTAAATGAAGGTATCTATTAAAAAGGGAGAAAAAAATATCCAGACCTACCCGGCACTGTGTGAAAAAGTGATTGCTCCCGGGCCGCGCCTGTTAAAACTTAACTGTGGTTTATCACACCTGAATTCACAATCTCTAGTCACTCAGAGATAGTGATGTGATAACGGTCACACCTGTTCTCTGAAGATCTGATTTATAGTCACCACTCTGAAGTACAGTTCAATCCAAAATCTTCGATACCCCTCTAAGATGAAGCTCTAAAGCAATCTTTCAGTTTCACCAACCTTCTGACTGGAAGTAATATTACAATTTTGAAGTGACTTGGTCGTTGTCTTGACTTGAATTTTTAAGATCAGTGCGAGGGGGGACATCCTCAAAAACATTTAGCAAAGAAATATCAAGAGAAACATAAATGTTTTTTTTTTTACTTGTTATACATGTTTTGTATTTTTTAATCTCCCAAACAGCGGTCTGTGGAATAAAGGTACGAAATATAATCAAATAGCTGGAGGATAAACTGGTTTCAATTTTTTGAAGATCCACAAGATATTTCTTGAAAGCATGATGAATTGAACATTGACTTTGACCGGAAATACACAGTTTGAGAGTTTAAAAGGGTTGCAAATAAGCAAAAAAAAAAAAAGAAGTTAAATTTCTAGTCTCATGTTGCTGTTACTTTCTGTGGTGGTGGACTGAGGATGCTTAACAGGATGTAGTGTATAAAAAAATGGATGAATTCTGATTACTCACTGGAGTGAATGAGACCTTTCGCAAGCTCATTTCTTTTTATACTGCCCTGTTTCTTGAACACTTTGTTTTTTTTTTTTTTTTTTATCTAATTTGAAATAGCCTCTTTTAAGGCCACACAATTTGAAAGTTCTTAACGTGCTTGTCCTGAGCGAATTTATAGTTTCAATGCTTCTGCTTCACCTCCTCTATTTTAACCAAAAAGCCAGTCAAAAACTGTAACTTGTAGCAGAGACGAAAAGCAAAAAGCATGGAAAAATGGCACCTTTTCTGCAAGGAAGGAAGTCGAGTTGCCAAGATAAACACCATAGATAAATAAATTTGACTGGATTAGTTACCATGTTCCACCTCCTCTGCTCAGTTTCCCTGACATTACCAGATGTGGTTTTGATCTAAAAACATGCACAGACATTAACCTTAAAATCTGCATCTCCCAAAGCTCAAATTTTTTAGAGCTCTCTTGTAGAACATGCATAAAGAGCCAATGTTGTACCAAACTGTAATCCCCTGCAATATCTAATCCCCCTTTTCAGCTCTTGTATTAATGAGAACCTATTGCAATACATCAAAAATCACTCAGCTGTCTGCTTATGTTTTTGAGAAGGCTGTAGCTTTATCCAGTGTTGGTGATTGGCAGCCTCTTAGGTAAGACCCAACCACACCTGCACAAGCTCTTTCGCCAGAAAAAAAAAAAAAAAAAAAAGGCCCCAAAACATTTATGTCACCACTTACCAAAAAAAGTAAAAAACAAAAACATCTTATGACAGTCTATGAGTGAATTTCAGCAGTAGTTTTTAAGACAACTAAAAACGAGTATTTTCATCTTGATAGTTTACAAATCATAAATCACAGCATGTCTAATCAATGTTGGCGCTAATGTCAAGAAGGGGTTTTAGTTTTTATAATTTGAATAAAAGTACATTTGTGTTCAGCATATTATTATTATTATTATTATTATTATTATTATTATTATTATTATTATTATTATTAATTTGATGCTGCCCAGGCTCCTTGAACAACAGAGAAATAGCTATTTAATATTGCATTGAATCATAAGTTTCAAGACACACATGAACATTGGCATCATCAGTCATTTCCTTACTTTGCTCTGACTGTGCAAAGGAACATGTACAGATAAGAAACAGAGAAAATTATAAGGGCACATCTGGCAGAAAGCTATACCTAATATAAAAACTGTTACTGGCTTTTCATCACTATGGTATAATATCAAAGGTTTTGTTATTTTACCAAGATTTCTTAAGTCTTTTTTTTTTTTCGTTTTTTTTTTTGGCAAATAAATGCACAATTTATGTTTTATACCAGTTTCCAACGCCATCAACGGATTTGTAAGTCTCATAAAGAGACATGAGGCAAATTATATCTTATTTTACAGAAGAGAATCTTCTGTGATAGTCCCAGCAGCCTGTTTAAGGATTTGGGATTTGTGAAGCTTCAACACATCAGGATTTGGCTCTGGTTTGGGGCTCACCTGGCTTTCACAGATATTTTATCTTCTTGCTGGTTTCATTTGGCACTCAACCTCTAGACTCACCAAGCGATGTTTGTTTTAAAGCATTGATAAAAAGAACTGAAGAACAACTAAGGTTGGATTCCAAATTGAGCATCACAGGGTGAACTTATCTTGATCTGCACTGCTCTGACCTTGGAAAAATGAATTTTGCAGTATAAAAAAATAGCTCCGCTCTTTCAGGTGATTTGTGTTTGCTTCAGGAATTTTTAATTGAACTCGGTAATCAGTGGAGTCATCTGCTTATTTATGTAAGAAAGATCTTGCTGCTGGTTGTTTTGAGGATTTAAAATTTTTTTTTTGACTAGAGAGAGATCAGTACATGCAGCGAACACAGTCACAATGAGCTTGCTTGCTCTACAGATCTGACATGAATTGACTCCTTGTAATCCAGCGTCGTTGCAGGGAAGCTGCTCTGTTTAACTGCCTATGGATGGACTCCTGAATAACCCAGAGAGCACAGTAAGGAGTGTGTGTTTGCGTAGAGACAGTGAGGGGTGGCAGAGGGAGGGCGGAAGCAGATGTGTGCGGAGTGAGGTTGTGAGCTGTGGCACTATCACAGAGTGCCTTTGTCTGGCTGTGGAAAGTGCTGAATTAAAGGCTGTTGGCACTGGTCAGCACACTCGTATGCTAATGCCTCTTTGCTGCGAATAAATAAATTATGGCCCAGAAAACATCCCAGTCCCTGCTTCACATGCGTTATGCAGCACAGATCGGATGCAAGTAAGATGCAGACTGTAGAAAGGAAGGGTGGAGGGTAGCACCAGAATAAGTGGGTGGCACGATACAGAAATAGCATGGTAGGATTATCAAAGAAGCAAAGCAGAGGATGGTCTCTGCTCCCCGCACCCCCCCCCCCCCTAAAAGTCTTCACTTTCACTGCTGCTGCTGCAGGTGATGCTGCAAGACAGATAACGGGAGTTTGATCGGGGCAAACAGGCAGAGAGCTGGATTTGGACTGGGAATAAAGGAGGGGAGGAGGGGAGATTTAAAGGGAAAGGAGCAGAGGAAGATTCAGACTACAGAGTGAGAGCGCAGAAAGAGAGCCAGTGCAGAGAAAGAGAAGAGGCAGCGAATGGAAGAGGAGAAGAGGAGAGGCATTGACTTGAGGCATACGCATGGACGAGAAGAATTTATTTCATGTGCTCGGCGTGCAGCCCTGAAGGGAAGCGTGCGGCCGTCAGAGTGGATTTTCTTTTAAGTCATCCACCGCTCCACAGTTGCAGGAGAAGCAGAGATAACAGAGGCAGGCTGGGAGCAGAGAGAGCTGAGCGCAGAGGATGAACAGGAGATGCGGGCTCTGTGGCTGTGATCGCCGTGCTCAGACCTCGTAGCCACTCTCGCTGGTTGTTGCAGGCCGTCAGCCTTGCAGAGACGGCAGCAGCAGTCGACACAGAATGAGCTCCAAGCACTCCTCTGACTGGATTCCCTACAGGTACCGTAGCGCCTTCTCGAGAGCATGCGAAAGGAACGTTGCATTCATCTGCTAAAGGAGAATCTGTGTGTATCTGTGTGATCGTCCTGATGTAAAAAAAAAAAAAAAAAAAATAGGAATGTTGAGTGGAATATCGAAGTGATAAAATGTTAGAGTGGTGGACATTTTAGTCATTTTTTTTTCTTTTTTTACTGTTTAGTGAAAAATCAATCAGTATGAAGTAAGTTAGAGTAGACTGGCAAGAAAAATTTTTGTCTTGGTTTTCTGTTAACATGTCTAATTAAACCGGAATATTTCAGTTGAGGTGTCATGGATTTCAGTTGCAGCATTACATTCATAGATCTCCATGATTTTTGGTTTATTTTGTCCTTTAAATCACCTGGTAACTCCCTTCCATTTTACAGAAAAGTGAGATGTGTGTGTGTGTGTGTGTGTGCGCGCGCGTGTGTGTGTGTGTGCTGTATATGCCACCTGGAGTTTTACTACTGCAGATGTTGCACTCTTGCCATTTGTACCTGATAACAAAATGATTTTTTGGAAATGACAAACAAATTGGAGCCCTAATGAGCTTACAGCCTCCCGCTGTCAAATCCGTAACTGTTCTAATCATTTCAAGTGCAGTCTGCTGACTCTTTGCTCTGATTGAGAACCTATTGCCATGGTTTCCCCTGCTTGCTTTGATGCCATTGGCTTGTGGTTGCTATAAGACGCGAATAGTATCAGTGTGTGACTTTATTATGAATCTAAGGTTGTGCAGGAACCTGTCTTTAGGCACTCACCATACAAAACAGGGGAGAAAAAAATACTCCGTAACTCCTCTTTTGGGAACTTCTTTTCTTAAAGAGATAACTGTTTTTTGCAAAGCTGACATTAACAATAATGTGAGTTATTTTTACGCCGAGATATTTGTTTGCCTTCACTGAGCTTCATTTGGAGCTGCCTCTAAAAATGCAGGGACGTCTGTACAGAGGTTAAGGAAACAGCAGCACTCTGTTGCAAACACGGAACATGCATTCACAGAACTGACCAAAACGATGGATGCATATCTGACAAAGGCACACAAAGAAGAGTCCTCTTTGGACAGTCACTGCAAATTCACAAGATTAACGTTTATAGCTTTGAAGAGCTAAATCTCTTACTTTGTGTTTTGGAAGATGAACTCCCAGCTTTCAAGGACAGGAGTGGAGAGACTGTTTTTGTGTGTGTGTGTTTTTGTCGAAAAACATGCCTCAAGTCCTATTTTATTTTAAATAATTATTATCTAATGTGGCTTTCTGAAAGAAATCCCATTTATTTATGCCTTCTCTCCTTCAAGACCAATTTACATCTACGCAATCCTCATCTGATTCATTTCTCCTTTGCACCATCAAATTTCATGGTTGGCACCGTGCAAATGAAAAATTAAGACCACTTTTGAGTCATGCGGTGACACATAATGTGTGAAAACTGGTGATGTAGGTAGGGGCCGTTAGAAAGGTGCCTGTGTAGTCAGACTTCCACTATTTCAATTACATTTTTAATGGATTCAGAATCATTTCTTAAGTCCAAATCAACCAAATTGTATTTAATTTAGTTCAGATTAAAGATACCTTCCCCTGGCAGCAGAACTCTCAGCGTATCCGCGGTCAACCAGTCTAAATGTTTTGAATACTCGATTGGAAACTTTCAGGTTGTTCCGCGGGCCCAGTCAGAACAAATAAATCTTCATCTGTCAGTGCCATATCACATCAGTACACTCAGCGTGTCCAGCTGGTGTTAGATCCCATGCACAGCTTCCGTTCCCAGATTCTTTAAATCAACCTGAAAACCAGTGACTCTTTTCACAGTGAGAAGTGGTTTGACCTGTACCAGCGGAGCCACGTTTGTGTCATTATCTTCCCATCTGATGGCCATTTTCACTCTTGATTGCTCTAATTGCAGAAACAGAGTCCTTTGTTTGTCAGCATGTGTGACAGAAAGTGGGCAGTAAATACATTTTTATTGCGACTGCGTGGGCTTTTTGTCGTCTGCAGCACACTGAATATTTACTGACCAACGCTTCACCTGAGAGACGCCACCGTCTCTTTCATGCTTTGGCCGTTCTTAAGAACTACCGTTTTTAAGAACTACAATTTTTTCTAAAGGGGTTTTTCAGATGGTTCTGACGTTTATTTGAAATAGACAGAATGAGAAGAAGCTCATGATTCTTAAGCAACCAGTTTAGCAGCCTGGCGAACCATAAAGCTAAGAAAACTAAGATTGCTTTTGCACCAAAGACCCGGTAAGATCGGGGGACTCAGTTCAAATGGGGTTTGACCTTTCTTTCATAATACAGTTAATCAAAGGAACTAGACCTTTAGAATGACATATTACCCTCTTTGCCTGTAGTGGCACTGAGAATGCCAAGAAGGGCATCTAGCTCTTCTTACAAAGACAAACTGTCCTTTTCTTCTCCTGAACTGCCACTTATTCTGAACATGTCACGTATTTGTGTGTACTTTTGGCGACAGTACATTTATCTAGGCTATTTAACAACACAAGCATTTCTTTTAGTTGCATTTACTCACAGTTCCCTGTGTTACAGTTTGCTTTCTGCATTTGGTTTACTTGAAGTCATCAGATTTTTTGACAGACTGGAGTTTGCCTCTTTGAGTTTGAATACAGCTCTACACCTGTCCAAGTGAACCAAACTTTCTGAGCCGACGCAGTGGGGTTCGATTCAGCAGGGCTGGTGTGAATAGACACTAACTCTTCCTGCTCTGCTTTCAGTTCAGCATTTCATATTTTCCCAGATTTTCTCTGTCTGCTTGTGCTTTTTAAAAACAGAAGCTTGCTTGCTGTTATTAAAGCCCTTTTCAGTTCATTTTAAATTACAAAATCCCAGGCTAACAAAAAGAGGGATTTCATTCTTCAAAACATTTAATTAGAATCAGTTCACAATCACTTTAAAGGAGAAACAGAACATATTGTGCCATATGGACATGGATTGTTTATTTTTATATCTGGATGCATTCTCCCACTGCAGGTTGACATCTGCAAAATATATTTCAGTGATTCTTGAGAATAGGGACAAAATGGGATTTAATTTTCCCATATTTTTTTTATTATTATTATTTCTCAACCTTATGTATGCAAATATAGCAAATAATGTTTAGGAAATGTAAAGATGCTAAGGTACAGGCTCCCAGTTGCAACATTTCTTTTAAAATTAAATTTTTAATCGACCTGACCCAGAACTTTGTCATCACCATCTGACAAAAATAAATATAAAATGATTTTTAAAATACCCTATTAGTGATATTTTTACTCATTTTATAGACACATGCTTCTCAAGAAACAAAATAAATATTTAAAACAAAAAACAACAAAAAGTCCATCTGATGGAGTTGACACAGAACTGAAGGTGGTGACAAACTAGTGAGTAAAATGAAAAACTTGATACATGTGAAGTAAAGCAATTTATGTAAAATACATTAAAATGAATTAGTTGCACATTTAAGTGAGATTTGACAATAATTTCACTGAAAGAGTCACAAAAACTCTGACGGAGTTAAAAAAAATCCAAACTACCTCAATTTATATGATGTTATTCTGAAGGAGGCCATATTGTAGCTCGTCAGGTCCATGAAATCTTTACATTATACCAAAATTAAGCTTTTATTTCACAAAATTTCATCAAAGTTTTGTAAATTGTCAGTTATGGTGTTGACACATCATGGTTGTGACAAGCAACTTAGGAATAAAACAGAAGAAAAAACTAAAGAATAACTTAAGCTAACCGGAGCTAACTAGCCCTCCTAGCAAAGGAAGAGAAAAGACAACGTCATGGGGTCCTCAGAAGTTCTGGTGCCCCCCAATAATGCCTGATTTTTTTTACATTCTTCTCATTTCTGACGGTGTTGACAAAAACTAGGGACAAATTTCAACGGAGTTGGAAAATATCTAAGAATTATTTTTAATTCAATTTATTGATACTTTTATAATTATTTATATGACTACTTATACTTAATTGTCACAATATATAATTTTTAGTATTTCTTTAAGTATTTTAAACTATTATAATGTATTGAGTTCTGCTCCTGGACAAGGGCTTTTACAGGCATCATCCACCGACTACAATGTTTAAAATAAAAAAATATTCAGCAAAAAAAAGAAAAATATACATTGTTGTGCTCACATGACCCAGGTTAGTTGAGTCAGATATTTGAAAAAATTATATTTTGTGTATATTTCATTCAAATTTGGTGCTTTATCCACTGGACCTGTTTTGTCCCTATTCTCAAGAATCACTGATTTGTTTAAGACCAAGAGTCATGATTAAATACCAAGATAGTTTAAGAAATAGCAACATGTACAACTCCATTGCCAGACTGCATAGCAAATAAAGCAACACAACCAGTAAAAGTTAACTAAAGAAAATGATGAATCCTATGATAACATGTAAACTCGATGTAAAAAGTCTGTTTTTAACCTGAATGCATGTTAAAAACAAACCAATTCTGATGGAAAAAAACAACAACAACCCTAACATAATTTCCCCCATTCATCACACATCAAGGGACACCTCCACCTCGCAGTCTTTCATCTTTTCTCCCCTGCTCTGGTACCTTCCCTCTGAATCTTCTGCATAAATCTTTTTAATTAAAGCCACAGAGGTTTTTTCTCAGAGGCCTCTGCATAAACAACGACTGAGTTTGTCGCTGGTGAGTGAAAAGCTCTGAGGGAAAAACTGGATGCAAGGAGGCAAAAAAAAAAAAAGTCTAATCACTTGTGCTCCATAAATATCCTGTTGTTTCATTAATGAGGGCAACTGTTTTATTTACCTAATGCAGACTTTGACAGAATATGAAAATATTCTGCAGGATTTTGTTGTGCATTTCAATGTAAAGTCTAAAATTTCTCATATGCAGGAGCTGAATAGACTTTGTCATGGAAAAAAAACAAAAAAACTATTGTAAACATTTAATAATTACAAAGATAAAGCACAAAGCTTTATAAATTAAACGCTGTTCTTGTCTGCAGGGAGAATCTTTAACAACATTATAGTGCCGTCAGTCAAAGCCTAACTGCTTCGGTGGAAAACACATAGTCACAAATACGTTCATAATTAGATTTCATTGTCATTGTGTTGAGCTTGAAATGTGTTTTTTTTTTTTTTTTTTTTTCAGCCTGATGCCTCTCACAGAGTCCTCCATGTGCCGGCAGCACAGAGAGGCATGTGGACAAACTCTCACATTAAAGACACATTAGTGGATAGATTAAATTAAAAGCTGCTCAAACAGGGAACACTTTAACAGGCAGAGGCAAAATGTCAACGTAGCAGAGCTCCTCACATTTTGCCATCTTTATGAAGGAACTTCAGCGTAAATGGGACTTTTCTCAAATATTCTGCTTTCAAGCTGTGCTGACAGATGAAGAGGCATACATTTTTCAAGAAATCCTTATCTTCTTAATTCCCTACGCATGTCACAGTGTTCTGTGTTGAAGCTCTGAATGTGAGGAACCGGGGCTGAGTGCAAACGATGAAGAGGATGACAGAAAGAGTCTTGTGAAAATCAGTATTTATGCGGAATATGTTTAACAACTCTTTCATCTGATGTCATGTGAAGCAACTGCGGATGGTTCAGTGAGGGAAATTAAACCTAAAAAGTAAGAAATAAGTGAGAAAAAGATTCTCGTCATCATTTCGATACAAAATTTTCTTCATTTTGGTATTATACAAGGATTTTATGGCTTTGTTTTCAGCTATGAACTGTCATCATTTTGTCTTTAAGGTAGCTGGTTTGTAAATGTCATTATTTAGTTGACAACATTTTGTAGTGTTAGTGTGTGAAGTGTGGGATGTAGAGAAATGTAAAGCAAGGAGGAAAAAGCAAGAAATGTGTTGCTTCATGGGAAATTTTTGAGGAAAATTAACAAATCAAAAACATTTAAATACAATTTGTTGGCTTTTATGATGTCCTGTAAATGTAAGATTTTGCATTTGAGATTATATTTTCTAGTAAATCACTAACTGATCTTTTCTCAAATTTAACAGCCACTTCCAAACTTAGTGTTAGAAAGTCAAAAAGGCAAAGAGCTGCAGCATTTTGCTCAAATGAATCAACTCTGCATTTAAAGACTTTCTATTTTGCATAATTATGTGTGATTATAAGTCCTTTAGAAGGATGTTATGCTTGGCTGACAATAACAGTATAGCAGAAAGGCTAAAACTTTTCATCACTTTTCATCTATTCATGATCTTTTAAATCATATTTGATTTCCATCACCCTGTGCAGAGACCAGGCAGAATTTTTTTAAAAATTTTTTAATTTTTTGCTAGTTTCTTCATGTATCTCTCTTTTACTAGGTTAATAAAAGTTGTCTCTGTGTAAAATAAATAAAAAGTCAGTCAAATACAAATGAAGACAGAGCACAGAGCTCAGATATGTCACATGTTCCACATGCATTTAATTTTCTTGACAAATTTGTGAAACCTTCCAGTGCATCTGATATTAAATAATGCCAATGACACGAATAGTTTATTGGAAAACTATAATTTTTCGAGTGGACTGCTGGGAAGAGTTACACTCTGGGCAGTTCATCACAGTGTGATTGATGTCATACTTCCTGGAAATATTATTATTTTTTTGAGTCAACAAATTGTATTTGCCATCGATCCGGTGCATCGTAGAATTACATTTATGAGCGATAGCAGATACAAAATACAACTCAGATGAGGGATTATGTTGAGTCATGGTTGGACTGAAGCCTGTGTGCTCTCCTTTAGTCTGAAGTTTGTCTTGAAAAGACATTTTTGAAGCATTCATGCATAAGTAATGCATTTAGTGAACATAAATAGATTTTTTAAACTGGTATTTGCATTGTTCAATGTGATATATTCACTCAAATGCACCGCTCTGTATTTATACACTTTAATGATTTACTTTTATCCACTTTCTTACATTGTTTCATTTGCTCCAGGATTTGTAATTTGTATGCTTGAAAACATTTTCCATAATTTGCTTCTGGAAGATTGTTACGTTGCTTGATGATCAGAAACATTTCCGTGTGACAGAAAACTAAAAACATAGAAAGTTATTAAAAGGGATAAGTGGGTTTTTTTACAGCACTGTTCATGAAGTTGTCTTTGTTTTTTAGTAAATGTTTATTCTAGCCTGTTTTTTTTTCTTCCGTTCATTTCTCTGCAGCACTTTAGACGATGAAGGGACAAACCTCCGACAGCAGAAACTGGACAGACAGGTGAGCCTCTGATATTCTCACAGCTCTGATAAAAAAGGAAAAACAAATCAATCACAGCAGGACAGCTTTATCATCAAAAGCTGCTACTGCTCCATCAGTCAACTTCGAGTCAAAACCCCACGGTGGATTCTGTTATCTTCCTAAAGGGCTTTCTGATGAGACGGTTTGTGCTTCTTCAGCACAGAAAGAAAACAACGCACTAGGTGGTCTTGAGCCACTGCCCACATTAAGGCTTTCATTCTCATTAAATGTTTTCTCAACAGGCATTTTTTTTCCCTCTAACACAACAGATTATAACAGGACCATGAGTCAGAATTGGAGAGTCCAGGAATCCTCAGTCAAACTGATGTTTGGCAGTCAGAAAACTGACACTGATGTTGTTGTTTCCTGTGAGCAACACTGTAACCTAACACGCTCCCAGGCAGCCTGTCTCAGCTCCATGATAAACACAGTAAAAATACTTAGCAAGGAAGAGAAAATCACTGAATAAATGCATTTTGAGCTCTTTGAATTTTCTTTCGGTTTTGTCGTATTTAATTGGATGGGTTTGCGTGCGGCTGCTTCACTCGGCATCTATCCAAGCTGACTTTGTTGTTTGAATAACAGAGATGAAGTTGTATCATTTCATCATTCCTTTGCATTCTGACATGGTTCCATCTCTTAACGTTCTAACTGAGCCATAGAAAGCTTGCCGCCTATTGTGTCTTTTGCTTGTTTCATGCTAACGTTCTTTAGATCGTACCAATGCGAATTTAATTGTAAAGAGCTCTGCAGGACGAGGTAGAACTGCTAGTGCTCTGTGGCACAGGATGGATTAAAGCAGGGGTCCCCAAACTTTTTCCTGCGAGGGCCACATAGCTGTTCCTTTCTGTGGTCGGGGGCCGGTCTTAGTTTTTGCAGTAAAAAAAAAAAAAACAAAGAAATTCTTGTCGACGGGGGGGGGGGGGGGGGTGTTCTGTATTCGAAACTGTCGAGCGGGGGGGGGGGTTCTGTATTTGAAACTGTCGAGCGGGGGGGGGGGGGGAGACGACGACACATTCGCGCTTTTGGATAGATTTTTACCCAGAATGCAAATGGAAAAAACCGTGAGTGAAACGGTGACTGACGAGTATATATTCCATTGAGGGAAAGTAAGTTTCACATTTGCTCAAAAGCCCCCTGGTGGTTGAAGAAAAATCCACATATAAACCGGAAAATACAATATATGAAAAAAAACACTGAATGCTCTCTGGTATGAGCAGGCGGGCCGGATCCGGCATTGTTCAGGGGGCTGGACCAAATGACGTGGCGGGCCGGATCCGGCCCGCGGGCCGTAGTTTGGGGACCCCTGGATTAAAGGAACAGAAATTTTCAGAACATGTAACCATCTATCCATTTTCTACATGCGCTTATCCACTCAGGGCCCTGGGGTGCTGCTGTGCATGTTCAGCCATCAAGAGGCCAGGGTACACCCTGGACAGGTTACCAGCCCATCACAGGCCAACCCAGAACCACATAAATACATGTGTGTCCCTCCCTTTAACTCAAATATAAAAGAAGAGGAAACTTACAAAGCTATGACATCATAACTTGGGCTTTTATCAGTAGCTTAATGGCAAAATAATCCTTATGTATGCCTACTTCTGATATAAAGAAAGCAATAAAAAATCTCTTTCGTTGTTCTGCTTTCATTAGAAATAATTTTGATCAGCCTTATTTGGTAAATTTTAATCTAATTTCATGGCAGACAGGGAGAAATGATAATGTGTCTTTTTATAGTTACATTTATGAAAGCTAAATGTTCATACAAGGCTATTTCTGTTTAGTTTGTGATGTGATTTAGTGGGGGGTTTTTTCATAGTCTTACAGTACAATCTAATTTTTTTCTCTAATGGAAACCTTTAATAATTAAAGAGTTCTAGTTGGGTATAATTAGTCCTGATAAAAGCCATAGAATCCATTTAGCATCAGATCATTTGGTTTGGCAGCACATTTCCAGTCATCTAACATTGTTTCTACGTCTTATACATTTGTTCCAACTTGCATTTAAGCAACTAAACCAGCTCACCAGAAAACACTGGTAGCAGCACTAAATCCTCTTGCCTAGGAAGATCTTTCATGTGCCTCTCAAAAAGCTCTGACGCACAAAAGTATTTACTTAACAATACTGCTGAAGGTGTTTCTAAGACACATCAAGGTGCTTCCTCCAAGCTTTGTGTTTTTTTTTCTCACAAAGATGCTTGAAAAGACTGACTCAGAATTTTAGATGTGCAGATAGCAGCTAAAAATAACTTCCACAAACTCCTCCTGCATTTTTTTTTGCAGAAGGTTAGGGTGGTGTAACCTTTTGAAACCTTCTTTCTTTGCATGCCATGCCATACACCTTTATTTGTAAAGCTTTTGTTTTTCATTTGCATGTTGACATTCGTAAAATATGGGTTGTTTGCCTGAACTGTTCCTTCGTTGTCTGACTTCTGGTCTGTGTTCAAACCCTCAGCGAGCCCTCCTTGAACAGAAGCAGAAGAAGAAAAGGCAGGAGCCTCTAATGGTCCAGTCCAACGTGGACGGGAGGTCGCGCGCTCGTCGGACCAAACAGAGCGAAGAGCAGGCCCCGCTGGTCGAATCGTACCTCAGCAGCAACAGCAGCACCATCTACCATGGTGAGAAAGCCCAAAATGACAAAGAGTTCAGAAACTCTCCTGCTTAGAATTAAGCCAGATGTCAAAAAGAAAGATGTATGAATTAAGAGAGATGTAACCTTCTGACACGATTATAAATTCCAGTTTCATAGAGAGAATTAGAAAACAGAACAGAGCATAATCTTAGAGAATACGGATTGGTGTAAAACCGTTTGCTTTCATTACCATTCTGTGAAATAAAAATGTGGAAAACTTGAACAGCTAAATTAAAATGGAAGCACAGAGAGCACAAAACCAGTAGATTTGTGCTCTGGTTATTTTTAACACGATCTCACATCTTAAGTAGCTTGTTAGAACATTGGCTGGTTAACTGCAGTTTCAAACAGTTCTCACATCGTCTTCCATAATAATAACTGGCAAACCTCAATACAGAGTCTATCAAGCAGCATTATATAGCTCTGAACAGAAATACGTTGCCTGGAAAATTTATTTTCTTATTTCCAAAAGATTTGCTTGTAGGATTAGAGAAATGATCTCCAAACGTGATAGCAGGATGCTTACGCGAATCTGGTTGAAATGTCATCAGTAGAAAAATGTTCCAGTCTCTGACCGTGAAATTTAGCATCATTAATGTGAAAGGAAACTTTGAAAGAGGCCGAGGATGTTGTATGCTGTGATCTTACACAACTGCTTTAACATGCCATGCCAGGAAAAGAAAAGTATTTACTAAAACTCTGTGAAGAAAGCAGAGCAAAGTCTGGAACAATCAGACCTTGTACTTGTCTAACAGCAGTGGAAAGTTTTCACTGACCAAAAGAAAAATGAAATCAGCACCACACAGGGAAATTGCCAAAATAAAAATCACAACATGTTAAAATAAAAAATCCATTACAGACTTAATCAAGATGTAAGAGTGCAGATTTTCTAATAATGAATCAATTTTAGAAAAGGAATGCAATCCAGAACGAAATTAAGCTCTCATCAAATTTTAGGTTATTTTTACAGCTGTAAAACATTCTCAGTGTGTTTTTGGCAATATGCAAAGTGCCCACAAAATGCTGTGCCAATGTAAAAGAAAAACAATTATTTTTTATTTTATGCACATTACAGCTTGTAATTTTATTCCTTTTTCATGGAGGTGTATACATTGACTTCAGAGAATATCCCTGAGCAGCAATTCCCAGTCCAAATGTTTAGTTTCTTTGACTTAGAGATATGAAATTCCTCATTTTTCACTGAGAGAGAGAAAAAGATATTTATCTGAGAAAATCTAATTATGAGTTGTAAAAGTGCTGCTACAGAAGTAAATAGTTTTAAGCTTTGCTGATATAGGAAAAACAAAAAAAAATGCATTATTTGTATAGAAATTATAGATTTGATTTACATCAAAATTTTAGACATGAACACATTTTTTGTTTGTTTTTTTGAAATACCACTTTCCTGAATCCTGCTCTCCATTCCTGTTCACCACCTGAATATTTTCCAGTGCAAGATCCTGAACGGGAGGAGGTGAAGGTGATTTCGGACGCTCAGCTGCCTCGCTCAGCCAAAAAGGGCAAAGCATCGGCCAGCTCCACTCCGCAGACCGGCAGTGAGAAGAAGGAGAGGAAGGGCAAACATAAAGGTTCGTCCACCACAATTCAAATCAACAGACCATGAAATATATAACATTATGACTAATATTTACTTACTACAAGCAGTGTACAAGTAGTGTTGCTTCCACTCTAATTGTTATCCTTGGATCCTTGGATAACAATCACAGTTGAAGAGCTGAATGTTCAAACTACTCCTGGCAGCAAACACAATCGGTGTAGCTTTTCTCTTTTTTTTTTTTTTTGTCTGTGTCTAAGCTCTGCAGTGACATGTGACAGGAAGACTCATTAGAGGCTGAAACATTATGCAGATCAGAGATCACGAGTTTGCAAATGTCAGCTGTAGATTTGATGTACATCCTAGATCACTTACCTGCAATTTCTTGTTGCTTCTATCTATCATTTGCAGCAGGCACTACAATATTGACATGCCTCTGCAGATTTCCTGGTTGAACAGAAAATCTGTATTTCAGTCGCAAAGATGTTTTTGATATGTGAAGCAGAAATGAAATAGACATTACTGAGAAGCGTTTTTAACAAAGTTTGTTCTTGGTGAATGTCGACCTGGCAGCGATCAACAGCCCGGCTGCCCAGCAGGACGACAGTCAGATCCAGATCCTGACGGTGGGCCATTCTGCTGCAGAGGAAGGCGAGGCAGAGCCGGTCATGAGCTGCACGCAGTCACAGAGTAAGCAGGACCTCCGTGTCACCATGCTGAAGAAAGGTAAAACCTCTGTTGTTTGAAAAGTCTTTCATGACATCCACAGCGTTCTGGTTCACTGAAATACTGGACAGGTTATCATCCTCACCACACACTCTGAGTGACACTAAATCTCTCAACAGCAAGGAGCTTATTGAAATCCAGCAAAATGTAGATTATTCTAATTATTTGTCATTTTGCAATTCCTAGCACACTCAAATGACCACTGGAATTAAGCACCAGTCCCCCACATGACCCAGCAAGGATAAATTGGTTATAGACAATGGATTCAAATCTTTAAAAACAGTGACTGCTCAGGTGAAATTAAAGTGTGGCTCTTAGACATCATGTTGACTTATTCATTTTCTCCTTGGCTGAGCTCTAATATTAGTTGTAGCAATCAGCAAAGACTCATATTTTTATATAAATAAAAAAAGACAGTTATAAAATCAATACATTTTTTAACATGAGGAACAAATATGCAGAGTTCCTGAAGTCTTATGTCTCTGTAATTGTCACGTGTCCAAATGAGCACCTGATAAAAACCCATCTTCAAATCCTAACAATACCAGCAGTGTTGTTAGGATTTGAAGGGAAGCCTAACATTTCTTTCAGCTAAACATACACCCTACACATAAAGTCGAAACAAATGGGAGCAATTACCAACTCAGGGTTTCCACTCTTGATGTGTGACGAACTGCATTAACTCGGCCTCAAACGTCTGTCTGATGGTAATTGCCGCTCTTCTTCTCTCTCATCTGTCAGTCACACTCCTCATCTCCACTCTCCAGCTCTCATTAGGGAAATGGTGCAGTAGCAAGTCAACCAAAACCAAATGTAATATTTTTATTTTTTATGAGGTAATTAGGTCACAGGAAAAAAATAAAAGTATTTTATAGGCACATTGGAGCAACTGGTAACAATGCTTTTTGGTAAATAACCCTCTGTCTCTTTTGATCTTCTTAGAAAACATAGCTCTGAGTTTATCCTGCTTCTCTTATTTTTTATTTTTTTTACAAAATTAAGCACATGCCCACATTAACTTGGATAGAAAAAGTGAAATAACGTTAACACTGGAAATAAAACACATTTTAAATTGGAGATTATTTGTTGTTTACATTTAGACTTAGCTAACTGAGGTGTTGAGATACACCCACTGTTTTTTTACTAGTTTCTTTAATGTTGCAGACAATCCCAAAAAAAAGACACAGTTGTTTTAAAACAATAAGTAGCTCTGCTCAGAATGCAGAACATTAAGCAATTACTCTGGCAATAGAATAACTCTAGATTAGTTATGTTACCAACAAATTGTTAATTTGCAAAAATCTTGACCCACGACCCGTCTTATTTAATATCAATATGCTCCCACAAAGACAGTTAGAAAGTCGGCCTTCTTTCACCTGAAGAACATTTCCAGGTGTTCTAGCAACACGTGGAGAAATTCATCCGTGTTTACTTTTAGATGGGTTGATTATTGCTGCAGTGTCTTCACAGGTCTGCCTAAAAAAAAAATAAAAAAAAATCAATTAGACCACTTCAGCTGATCCACAACGATGCTGCTGGCGTTCTCACTAAAACTAGGAAGATAGAGCGGGTTACACCAGTTCTAAAGTCTTTACACTGGCTTTGAGTAGCTCAGAGAATAAAATACCGTTGTTAGTTTATAAGTCACTGCTTATCACCTCAATACATTAAAGATCTGCGATTGTTGTACCAACCTTCCAGACCGCTCAGGTCTTCTGGTTCTGGTTCTGCTCTGCATCCCCAGAACCAGAACCAAACATGGAGAAGCAGCATTCAGCTTCTATGCGCCACAAAGCTGCAACAAACTCCCAGAGAACTGCAAAAGAGCTGAAACACTGACTTCCTTTAAATCTCAACTAAATCCCATCTGTCTATTGTTGCTATTGAACTATAAGAAATGAAACGTTGACCAACATATTTGATGTGTTTTGTTGATTTTGATGATGTCGCTCATAAAAATATAATGTTTGTTACAGGTTTTCTCAATTGTTGACTCCAGTATATGATGTCTTTTGTGACTTTTTATATTGAGTTTTTAATTATGTAAAAAAGCACTCTGAACTGTCTTGTTTATATAAATAAACTTGATTGATTGATTGATTACCACATTTAAATTAAAACGGATACAATATTTTTTAATGTTGTTTAGATGCTTTCAATTTTAAATCTTCTCCACAGCAATAAGTCTAGAGTGTGCAATCCTGCAGGTGGTTTTTTCTTTCATTTTTCATTTTTTTCTCTTCTGTTTGTGTTCCAAAGGTATTTCCAGCAGTATGAATTTTGATGAAGAAGAGGACGATGACGATGAAATTAGCTCAAGCTCGTCACAGCTCAACAGCA